>NW_028142133.1:2500-22500 GCF_055691185.1 Crinia signifera
TCCCTCCTCCGGGCGCGAGGGAGCCGGGGGCCCGCTCTCGGAGAAATCGCGGGGTTTTCCGACTTCGGCCGCCGGGGGGCGCTGCGCCGGGCCGGGGGCGGGTTCGGGCCCGGCCTCCTGGAGCCCAGGCCGGGCTGGGCGATCCCGGGGAGCCCCCGCCGAGCTCCGGGCGTCCCCCGGGGGGAGACGGGCTTCTCGCGGCCCGGGAACAGGCTCCGGGAGAATCCCCCCGTCTTTGTCAGATCCTCATGCCTCCCTATAGATCCGCAGAAAGGGTGCTCCGGCGCGTAGCGGCACGCATTAGACCGCGCGACACACACCCCGGATTTCTCCACTCTTATCCGACCTCCTGGAACTGTGTGCCGGCCGCGGGCCACCCTGTCCGACCTCATAGAAAGGACTTCCAGGCCGGGGTTTCTCGCTCCCACGCGGTCCCCTGGGGCCCCCCGGAGCCCCGGCAGGGCCGTGGGAGGTGGCGGGGGGCCGGGGGCAGCCGCACGCGCCGCGGCGCCCCCGGCAGGCCGCCAGAGGTACTGCAGCCAGGGGGTGAAAACGGAAAAAACCCACGTCTCCGCACCACTCTTCCCGGGGAAGGTAGCCCGGGCCCGGGGGAGGTCGCCCCGTGGTCCGGGGGACTGCGCCCCCCGCTGGTCGGTCGGGGAATTGCATCCAAACAGGCAAAAAAGACTGAAAACGATCCGGAATGCTTCTCCCACTCGAGCCCGGGATTCATGCCCAGGGCTGTGGAAGTGTCCCTGGGCACGTCCGAGCGTCCACCCCCCGGGAAAAAAAAACTTCCAGATTTCCACCCCACGATGCCCGGGGAAGGTAGCCGGGGCCCGGGGGAGTTCAACCCCGGGTCCGGGGACCGGCGCCCCCCGCTGGTCGACCGGGGAATTGCATCTGAAAGGTGAAAAAAGCACTTTGAAAATATTTTGACACTTCTCACCCACTCTTCCCCGGGATTCATGCCCAGGGCTGTGGAAGTGTCCCTGGGCACTTCCGAGCGTCCACCCCCCGGGAAAAAAAAAATTCCAGATTTCCACCCCACGCTGCCCAGGGAAGGTAGCCCGGGCCCGGGGGAGGCCACCCCCGGGTCCGGGGACCGGCGCCCCCCGCTGGTCGACCGGGGAATTGCATCCGAAAGGTGAAAAAAAGCACTTTGAAAATACTTTGAAATTCCTCACCCACTCGAGCCCAGGATTCATGCCCAGGGCTGTGGAAGTGTCCCTGGGCACGTTCGAAGGTCTTCCCCCCGGGGAAAAAAAGTTCCAGATTTCCAGCCCACGCTACCCAGGGAAGGTAGCCCGGGCCCGGGGGAGGTCACCCCCGGGTCCGGGGCACTGCGTCCCCCGCAGGACAACCGGGGAATAGCGTCCAAAAGGTGAAAAAACACTTTGAAAATAGCTTCAATCGTTCTCCCACTCTTCCCCGGGATTCATGCCCAGGGCTGTGGAAGTGTCCCTGGGTAAGTTCGAGCGTCTTCCCCCCGGGAAAAAAAAACTTCCATATTTCCACCCCACGATGCCCGGGGAAGGTAGCCCGGGGGAGTCCATCCCCGGGTCCGGGGAACTGCGCCTCCCACTGGTCGCCCGGGGAATTGCGTCCAAAAGGTGAAAAAAATACTTTGAAAATACTTTGAAATTGTTCGCCCACTCTTCCCCGGGATTCATGCCCAGGGCTGTGGAAGTGTCCCTGGGCACGTCCGAGCGTCTTCCCCCCCGGGAAAAACAAGTTCCAGATTTTCACCCCACGCTGCCCGGGGGAGGTAGCCCGGGCCTGGGGGAGGTCACCCCCGGGTCCGGGGGACTGCGCCTCGTGCTGGACACCCGGAGAAATGCATCCAAAAGGTGAAAAAAACACTGAAAACAGTTTGAAATGGTTCACCCACTCTTCCCCGGGATTCATGCCCGGGGCTGTGGAAGTGTCCCTGGGCACGTCCGAGCGTCTTCCCCCCGGGAAAAAAAAAACTTCCATATTTCCACCCCACGCTACCCAGGGAAGGTAGCCCGGGCCTGGGGGAGGTCACCCCCGGGTCCGGGGGACTGCGCCCCGTGCTGGACACCCGGAGAAATGCATCCAAAAGGAGAAAAAAACACTGAAAACAGTTTGAAATGGTTCACCCACTCTTCCCCGGGATTCATGCCCAGGGCTGTGGAAGTGTCCCTGGGCACGTCCGAGCGTCTTCCCCCCGGAAAAAAAAAAGTTCCATATTTCCACCCCACGATGCCCGGGGAAGGTAGCCCGGGCCCGGGGGAGTCCATCCCCGGGTCCGGGGAACTGCGCCCCCCGCTGGTCGCCCGGGGAATTGCGTCCAAAAGGTGCAAAAAATACTTTGAAAATAGTTTGAAATCGTTCGCCCACTCTTCCCCGGGATTCATGCCCGGGTCTGTGGAAGTGTCCCTGGGCACGTCCGAGCGTCTTCCCCCCCTGAAAAAAAAAGTTCCATATTTCCACCCCACGATGCCTGGGGAAGGTAGCCCGGGCCCGCGGGAGGTCACCCACGGGTCCGGGGCAATGCGCCCCCCGCAGGACAACCGGGGAAATGCATGCAAAAGGTGAAAAAAACACTTTGAAAATAGTTTCAATCGTTCTCCCACTCTTCCCCGGGATTCATGCCCGGGGCTGTGGAAGTGTCCCTGGGCACGTCCGAGCGTCTTCCCCCCGGGAAAAAAAACTTCCATATTTCCACCCCACGATGCCCGGGGAAGGTAGCCCAGGCCCGGGGGAGGCCACCCCCGGGTCCGGGGAACTGCGCCCCCCGCTGGTCGCCCGGGGAATTGCGTCCAAAAGGTGAAAAAAATACTTTGAAAATACTTTGAAATTCCTTACCCACTCGAGCCCGGGATTCATGCCCAGGGCTGTGGAAGTGTCCCTGGGCACGTCCGAGCGTCTTCCCCCCCCGGGAAAAACAAGTTCCAGATTTTCACCCCACGCTGCCCGGGGGAGGTAGCCCGGGCCTGGGGGAGGTCACCCCCGGGTCCGGGGGACTGCGCCCCGTGCTGGACACCCGGAGAAATGCATCCAAAAGGAGAAAAAAACACTGAAAACAGTTTGAAATGGTTCACCCACTCTTCCCCGGGATTCATGCCCAGGGCTGTGGAAGTGTCCCTGGGCACGTCCGAGCGTCTTCCCCCCGGAAAAAAAAAAGTTCCATATTTCCACCCCACGATGCCCGGGGAAGGTAGCCCGGGCCCGGGGGAGTCCATCCCCGGGTCCGGGGAACTGCGCCCCCCGCTGGTCGCCCGGGGAATTGCGTCCAAAAGGTGCAAAAAATACTTTGAAAATAGTTTGAAATCGTTCGCCCACTCTTCCCCGGGATTCATGCCCGGGTCTGTGGAAGTGTCCCTGGGCACGTCCGAGCGTCTTCCCCCCGGGAAAAAAAACTTCCATATTTCCACCCCACGATGCCCGGGGAAGGTAGCCCAGGCCCGGGGGAGGCCACCCCCGGGTCCGGGGAACTGCGCCCCCCGCTGGTCGCCCGGGGAATTGCGTCCAAAAGGTGAAAAAAATACTTTGAAAATACTTTGAAATTCCTTACCCACTCGAGCCCGGGATTCATGCCCAGGGCTGTGGAAGTGTCCCTGGGCACGTCCGAGCGTCTTCCCCCCCCGGGAAAAACAAGTTCCAGATTTTCACCCCACGCTGCCCGGGGGAGGTAGCCCGGGCCTGGGGGAGGTCACCCCCGGGTCCGGGGGACTGCGCCCCGTGCTGGACACCCGGAGAAATGCATCCAAAAGGAGAAAAAAACACTGAAAACAGTTTGAAATGGTTCACCCACTCTTCCCCGGGATTCATGCCCAGGGCTGTGGAAGTGTCCCTGGGCACGTCCGAGCGTCTTCCCCCCGGAAAAAAAAAAGTTCCATATTTCCACCCCACGATGCCCGGGGAAGGTAGCCCGGGCCCGTGGGAGTCCATCCCCGGGTCCGGGGAACTGCGCCCCCCGCTGGTCGCCCGGGGAATTGCGTCCAAAAGGTGCAAAAAATACTTTGAAAATAGTTTGAAATCGTTCGCCCACTCTTCCCCGGGATTCATGCCCGGGTCTGTGGAAGTGTCCCTGGGCACGTCCGAGCGTCTTCCCCCCCTGAAAAAAAAAGTTCCATATTTCCACCCCACGATGCCTGGGGAAGGTAGCCCGGGCCCGCGGGAGGTCACCCACGGGTCCGGGGCAATGCGCCCCCCGCAGGACAACCGGGGAAATGCATGCAAAAGGTGAAAAAAACACTTTGAAAATAGTTTCAATCGTTCTCCCACTCTTCCCCGGGATTCATGCCCGGGGCTGTGGAAGTGTCCCTGGGCACGTCCGAGCGTCTTCCCCCCGGGAAAAAAAACTTCCATATTTCCACCCCACGATGCCCGGGGAAGGTAGCCCAGGCCCGGGGGAGGCCACCCCCGGGTCCGGGGAACTGCGCCCCCCGCTGGTCGCCCGGGGAATTGCGTCCAAAAGGTGAAAAAAATACTTTGAAAATACTTTGAAATTCCTTACCCACTCGAGCCCGGGATTCATGCCCAGGGCTGTGGAAGTGTCCCTGGGCACGTCCGAGCGTCTTCCCCCCCCGGGAAAAACAAGTTCCAGATTTTCACCCCACGCTGCCCGGGGGAGGTAGCCCGGGCCTGGGGGAGGTCACCCCCGGGTCCGGGGGACTGCGCCCCGTGCTGGACACCCGGAGAAATGCATCCAAAAGGAGAAAAAAACACTGAAAACAGTTTGAAATGGTTCACCCACTCTTCCCCGGGATTCATGCCCAGGGCTGTGGAAGTGTCCCTGGGCACGTCCGAGCGTCTTCCCCCCGGAAAAAAAAAAGTTCCATATTTCCACCCCACGATGCCCGGGGAAGGTAGCCCGGGCCCGGGGGAGTCCATCCCCGGGTCCGGGGAACTGCGCCCCCCGCTGGTCGCCCGGGGAATTGCGTCCAAAAGGTGCAAAAAATACTTTGAAAATAGTTTGAAATCGTTCGCCCACTCTTCCCCGGGATTCATGCCCGGGTCTGTGGAAGTGTCCCTGGGCACGTCCGAGCGTCTTCCCCCCCTGAAAAAAAAAGTTCCATATTTCCACCCCACGATGCCTGGGGAAGGTAGCCCGGGCCCGCGGGAGGTCACCCACGGGTCCGGGGCAATGCGCCCCCCGCAGGACAACCGGGGAAATGCATGCAAAAGGTGAAAAAAACACTTTGAAAATAGTTTCAATCGTTCTCCCACTCTTCCCCGGGATTCATGCCCGGGGCTGTGGAAGTGTCCCTGGGCACGTCCGAGCGTCTTCCCCCCGGGAAAAAAAACTTCCATATTTCCACCCCACGATGCCCGGGGAAGGTAGCCCAGGCCCGGGGGAGGCCACCCCCGGGTCCGGGGAACTGCGCCCCCCGCTGGTCGCCCGGGGAATTGCGTCCAAAAGGTGAAAAAAATACTTTGAAAATACTTTGAAATTCCTTACCCACTCGAGCCCGGGATTCATGCCCAGGGCTGTGGAAGTGTCCCTGGGCACGTCCGAGCGTCTTCCCCCCCCGGGAAAAACAAGTTCCAGATTTTCACCCCACGCTGCCCGGGGGAGGTAGCCCGGGCCTGGGGGAGGTCACCCCCGGGTCCGGGGGACTGCGCCCCGTGCTGGACACCCGGAGAAATGCATCCAAAAGGAGAAAAAAACACTGAAAACAGTTTGAAATGGTTCACCCACTCTTCCCCGGGATTCATGCCCAGGGCTGTGGAAGTGTCCCTGGGCACGTCCGAGCGTCTTCCCCCCGGAAAAAAAAAAGTTCCATATTTCCACCCCACGATGCCCGGGGAAGGTAGCCCGGGCCCGGGGGAGTCCATCCCCGGGTCCGGGGAACTGCGCCCCCCGCTGGTCGCCCGGGGAATTGCGTCCAAAAGGTGCAAAAAATACTTTGAAAATAGTTTGAAATCGTTCGCCCACTCTTCCCCGGGATTCATGCCCGGGTCTGTGGAAGTGTCCCTGGGCACGTCCGAGCGTCTTCCCCCCGGGAAAAAAAACTTCCATATTTCCACCCCACGATGCCCGGGGAAGGTAGCCCAGGCCCGGGGGAGGCCACCCCCGGGTCCGGGGAACTGCGCCCCCCGCTGGTCGCCCGGGGAATTGCGTCCAAAAGGTGAAAAAAATACTTTGAAAATACTTTGAAATTCCTTACCCACTCGAGCCCGGGATTCATGCCCAGGGCTGTGGAAGTGTCCCTGGGCACGTCCGAGCGTCTTCCCCCCCCGGGAAAAACAAGTTCCAGATTTTCACCCCACGCTGCCCGGGGGAGGTAGCCCGGGCCTGGGGGAGGTCACCCCCGGGTCCGGGGGACTGCGCCCCGTGCTGGACACCCGGAGAAATGCATCCAAAAGGAGAAAAAAACACTGAAAACAGTTTGAAATGGTTCACCCACTCTTCCCCGGGATTCATGCCCAGGGCTGTGGAAGTGTCCCTGGGCACGTCCGAGCGTCTTCCCCCCGGAAAAAAAAAAGTTCCATATTTCCACCCCACGATGCCCGGGGAAGGTAGCCCGGGCCCGGGGGAGTCCATCCCCGGGTCCGGGGAACTGCGCCCCCCGCTGGTCGCCCGGGGAATTGCGTCCAAAAGGTGCAAAAAATACTTTGAAAATAGTTTGAAATCGTTCGCCCACTCTTCCCCGGGATTCATGCCCGGGTCTGTGGAAGTGTCCCTGGGCACGTCCGAGCGTCTTCCCCCCCTGAAAAAAAAAGTTCCATATTTCCACCCCACGATGCCTGGGGAAGGTAGCCCGGGCCCGCGGGAGGTCACCCACGGGTCCGGGGCAATGCGCCCCCCGCAGGACAACCGGGGAAATGCATGCAAAAGGTGAAAAAAACACTTTGAAAATAGTTTCAATCGTTCTCCCACTCTTCCCCGGGATTCATGCCCGGGGCTGTGGAAGTGTCCCTGGGCACGTCCGAGCGTCTTCCCCCCGGGAAAAAAAACTTCCATATTTCCACCCCACGATGCCCGGGGAAGGTAGCCCAGGCCCGGGGGAGGCCACCCCCGGGTCCGGGGAACTGCGCCCCCCGCTGGTCGCCCGGGGAATTGCGTCCAAAAGGTGAAAAAAATACTTTGAAAATACTTTGAAATTCCTTACCCACTCGAGCCCGGGATTCATGCCCAGGGCTGTGGAAGTGTCCCTGGGCACGTCCGAGCGTCTTCCCCCCCCGGGAAAAACAAGTTCCAGATTTTCACCCCACGCTGCCCGGGGGAGGTAGCCCGGGCCTGGGGGAGGTCACCCCCGGGTCCGGGGGACTGCGCCCCGTGCTGGACACCCGGAGAAATGCATCCAAAAGGAGAAAAAAACACTGAAAACAGTTTGAAATGGTTCACCCACTCTTCCCCGGGATTCATGCCCAGGGCTGTGGAAGTGTCCCTGGGCACGTCCGAGCGTCTTCCCCCCGGAAAAAAAAAAGTTCCATATTTCCACCCCACGATGCCCGGGGAAGGTAGCCCGGGCCCGGGGGAGTCCATCCCCGGGTCCGGGGAACTGCGCCCCCCGCTGGTCGCCCGGGGAATTGCGTCCAAAAGGTGCAAAAAATACTTTGAAAATAGTTTGAAATCGTTCGCCCACTCTTCCCCGGGATTCATGCCCGGGTCTGTGGAAGTGTCCCTGGGCACGTCCGAGCGTCTTCCCCCCCTGAAAAAAAAAGTTCCATATTTCCACCCCACGATGCCTGGGGAAGGTAGCCCGGGCCCGCGGGAGGTCACCCACGGGTCCGGGGCAATGCGCCCCCCGCAGGACAACCGGGGAAATGCATGCAAAAGGTGAAAAAAACACTTTGAAAATAGTTTCAATCGTTCTCCCACTCTTCCCCGGGATTCATGCCCGGGGCTGTGGAAGTGTCCCTGGGCACGTCCGAGCGTCTTCCCCCCGGGAAAAAAAACTTCCATATTTCCACCCCACGATGCCCGGGGAAGGTAGCCCAGGCCCGGGGGAGGCCACCCCCGGGTCCGGGGAACTGCGCCCCCCGCTGGTCGCCCGGGGAATTGCGTCCAAAAGGTGAAAAAAATACTTTGAAAATACTTTGAAATTCCTTACCCACTCGAGCCCGGGATTCATGCCCAGGGCTGTGGAAGTGTCCCTGGGCACGTCCGAGCGTCTTCCCCCCCCGGGAAAAACAAGTTCCAGATTTTCACCCCACGCTGCCCGGGGGAGGTAGCCCGGGCCTGGGGGAGGTCACCCCCGGGTCCGGGGGACTGCGCCCCGTGCTGGACACCCGGAGAAATGCATCCAAAAGGAGAAAAAAACACTGAAAACAGTTTGAAATGGTTCACCCACTCTTCCCCGGGATTCATGCCCAGGGCTGTGGAAGTGTCCCTGGGCACGTCCGAGCGTCTTCCCCCCGGAAAAAAAAAAGTTCCATATTTCCACCCCACGATGCCCGGGGAAGGTAGCCCGGGCCCGGGGGAGTCCATCCCCGGGTCCGGGGAACTGCGCCCCCCGCTGGTCGCCCGGGGAATTGCGTCCAAAAGGTGCAAAAAATACTTTGACAATACTTTGAAATTCCTCACCCACTCGAGCCCGGGATTCATGCCCAGGGCTGTGGAAGTGTCCCTGGGCACGTCCGAGCGTCTTCCCCCCCCGGGAAAAACAAGTTCCAGATTTTCACCCCACGCTGCCCGGGGGAGGTAGCCCGGGCCTGGGGGAGGTCACCCCCGGGTCCGGGGGACTGCGCCCCGTGCTGGACACCCGGAGAAATGCATCCAAAAGGTGAAAAAAACACTGAAAACAGTTTGAAATGGTTCACCCACTCTTCCCCGGGAATCATGCCCAGGGCTGTGGAAGTGTCCCTGGGCACGTCCGAGCGTCTTCCCCCCGGAAAAAAAAAACTTCCATATTTCCACCCCACGATGCCCGGGGAAGGTAGCCCGGGCCCGGGGGAGGCCACTCCCGGGTCCGGGGACATGTGCCCCCCGCTGGTCGCCCGGGGAATTGCGTCCAAAAGGTGAAAAAAATACTTTGAAAATACTTTGAAATTCCTTACCCACTCGAGCCCGGGATTCATGCCCAGGGCTGTGGAAGTGTCCCTGGGCACGTCCGAGCGTCTTCCCCCCCCGGGAAAAACAAGTTCCAGATTTTCACCCCACGCTGCCCGGGGGAGGTAGCCCGGGCCTGGGGGAGGTCACCCCCGGGTCCGGGGGACTGCGCCCCGTGCTGGACACCCGGAGAAATGCATCCAAAAGGAGAAAAAAACACTGAAAACAGTTTGAAATGGTTCACCCACTCTTCCCCGGGATTCATGCCCAGGGCTGTGGAAGTGTCCCTGGGCACGTCCGAGCGTCTTCCCCCCGGAAAAAAAAAAGTTCCATATTTCCACCCCACGATGCCCGGGGAAGGTAGCCCGGGCCCGGGGGAGTCCATCCCCGGGTCCGGGGAACTGCGCCCCCCGCTGGTCGCCCGGGGAATTGCGTCCAAAAGGTGCAAAAAATACTTTGAAAATAGTTTGAAATCGTTCGCCCACTCTTCCCCGGGATTCATGCCCGGGTCTGTGGAAGTGTCCCTGGGCACGTCCGAGCGTCTTCCCCCCCTGAAAAAAAAAGTTCCATATTTCCACCCCACGATGCCTGGGGAAGGTAGCCCGGGCCCGCGGGAGGTCACCCACGGGTCCGGGGCAATGCGCCCCCCGCAGGACAACCGGGGAAATGCATGCAAAAGGTGAAAAAAACACTTTGAAAATAGTTTCAATCGTTCTCCCACTCTTCCCCGGGATTCATGCCCGGGGCTGTGGAAGTGTCCCTGGGCACGTCCGAGCGTCTTCCCCCCGGGAAAAAAAACTTCCATATTTCCACCCCACGATGCCCGGGGAAGGTAGCCCAGGCCCGGGGGAGGCCACCCCCGGGTCCGGGGAACTGCGCCCCCCGCTGGTCGCCCGGGGAATTGCGTCCAAAAGGTGAAAAAAATACTTTGAAAATACTTTGAAATTCCTTACCCACTCGAGCCCGGGATTCATGCCCAGGGCTGTGGAAGTGTCCCTGGGCACGTCCGAGCGTCTTCCCCCCCCGGGAAAAACAAGTTCCAGATTTTCACCCCACGCTGCCCGGGGGAGGTAGCCCGGGCCTGGGGGAGGTCACCCCCGGGTCCGGGGGACTGCGCCCCGTGCTGGACACCCGGAGAAATGCATCCAAAAGGAGAAAAAAACACTGAAAACAGTTTGAAATGGTTCACCCACTCTTCCCCGGGATTCATGCCCAGGGCTGTGGAAGTGTCCCTGGGCACGTCCGAGCGTCTTCCCCCCGGAAAAAAAAAAGTTCCATATTTCCACCCCACGATGCCCGGGGAAGGTAGCCCGGGCCCGGGGGAGTCCATCCCCGGGTCCGGGGAACTGCGCCCCCCGCTGGTCGCCCGGGGAATTGCGTCCAAAAGGTGCAAAAAATACTTTGAAAATAGTTTGAAATCGTTCGCCCACTCTTCCCCGGGATTCATGCCCGGGTCTGTGGAAGTGTCCCTGGGCACGTCCGAGCGTCTTCCCCCCCTGAAAAAAAAAGTTCCATATTTCCACCCCACGATGCCTGGGGAAGGTAGCCCGGGCCCGCGGGAGGTCACCCACGGGTCCGGGGCAATGCGCCCCCCGCAGGACAACCGGGGAAATGCATGCAAAAGGTGAAAAAAACACTTTGAAAATAGTTTCAATCGTTCTCCCACTCTTCCCCGGGATTCATGCCCGGGGCTGTGGAAGTGTCCCTGGGCACGTCCGAGCGTCTTCCCCCCGGGAAAAAAAACTTCCATATTTCCACCCCACGATGCCCGGGGAAGGTAGCCCAGGCCCGGGGGAGGCCACCCCCGGGTCCGGGGAACTGCGCCCCCCGCTGGTCGCCCGGGGAATTGCGTCCAAAAGGTGAAAAAAATACTTTGAAAATACTTTGAAATTCCTTACCCACTCGAGCCCGGGATTCATGCCCAGGGCTGTGGAAGTGTCCCTGGGCACGTCCGAGCGTCTTCCCCCCCCGGGAAAAACAAGTTCCAGATTTTCACCCCACGCTGCCCGGGGGAGGTAGCCCGGGCCTGGGGGAGGTCACCCCCGGGTCCGGGGGACTGCGCCCCGTGCTGGACACCCGGAGAAATGCATCCAAAAGGAGAAAAAAACACTGAAAACAGTTTGAAATGGTTCACCCACTCTTCCCCGGGATTCATGCCCAGGGCTGTGGAAGTGTCCCTGGGCACGTCCGAGCGTCTTCCCCCCGGGAAAAAAAACTTCCATATTTCCACCCCACGATGCCCGGGGAAGGTAGCCCAGGCCCGGGGGAGGCCACCCCCGGGTCCGGGGAACTGCGCCCCCCGCTGGTCGCCCGGGGAATTGCGTCCAAAAGGTGAAAAAAATACTTTGAAAATACTTTGAAATTCCTTACCCACTCGAGCCCGGGATTCATGCCCAGGGCTGTGGAAGTGTCCCTGGGCACGTCCGAGCGTCTTCCCCCCCCGGGAAAAACAAGTTCCAGATTTTCACCCCACGCTGCCCGGGGGAGGTAGCCCGGGCCTGGGGGAGGTCACCCCCGGGTCCGGGGGACTGCGCCCCGTGCTGGACACCCGGAGAAATGCATCCAAAAGGAGAAAAAAACACTGAAAACAGTTTGAAATGGTTCACCCACTCTTCCCCGGGATTCATGCCCAGGGCTGTGGAAGTGTCCCTGGGCACGTCCGAGCGTCTTCCCCCCGGAAAAAAAAAAGTTCCATATTTCCACCCCACGATGCCCGGGGAAGGTAGCCCGGGCCCGGGGGAGTCCATCCCCGGGTCCGGGGAACTGCGCCCCCCGCTGGTCGCCCGGGGAATTGCGTCCAAAAGGTGCAAAAAATACTTTGAAAATAGTTTGAAATCGTTCGCCCACTCTTCCCCGGGATTCATGCCCGGGTCTGTGGAAGTGTCCCTGGGCACGTCCGAGCGTCTTCCCCCCCTGAAAAAAAAAGTTCCATATTTCCACCCCACGATGCCTGGGGAAGGTAGCCCGGGCCCGCGGGAGGTCACCCACGGGTCCGGGGCAATGCGCCCCCCGCAGGACAACCGGGGAAATGCATGCAAAAGGTGAAAAAAACACTTTGAAAATAGTTTCAATCGTTCTCCCACTCTTCCCCGGGATTCATGCCCGGGGCTGTGGAAGTGTCCCTGGGCACGTCCGAGCGTCTTCCCCCCGGGAAAAAAAACTTCCATATTTCCACCCCACGATGCCCGGGGAAGGTAGCCCAGGCCCGGGGGAGGCCACCCCCGGGTCCGGGGAACTGCGCCCCCCGCTGGTCGCCCGGGGAATTGCGTCCAAAAGGTGAAAAAAATACTTTGAAAATACTTTGAAATTCCTTACCCACTCGAGCCCGGGATTCATGCCCAGGGCTGTGGAAGTGTCCCTGGGCACGTCCGAGCGTCTTCCCCCCCCGGGAAAAACAAGTTCCAGATTTTCACCCCACGCTGCCCGGGGGAGGTAGCCCGGGCCTGGGGGAGGTCACCCCCGGGTCCGGGGGACTGCGCCCCGTGCTGGACACCCGGAGAAATGCATCCAAAAGGAGAAAAAAACACTGAAAACAGTTTGAAATGGTTCACCCACTCTTCCCCGGGATTCATGCCCAGGGCTGTGGAAGTGTCCCTGGGCACGTCCGAGCGTCTTCCCCCCGGGAAAAAAAAGTTCCATATTTCCACCCCACGATGCCCGGGGAAGGTAGCCCAGGCCCGGGGGAGGCCACCCCCGGGTCCGGGGAACTGCGCCCCCCGCTGGTCGCCCGGGGAATTGCGTCCAAAAGGTGAAAAAAATACTTTGAAAATACTTTGAAATTCCTTACCCACTCGAGCCCGGGATTCATGCCCAGGGCTGTGGAAGTGTCCCTGGGCACGTTCCGAGCGTCTTCCCCCCGGGAAAAAAAACTTCCATATTTCCACCCCACGATGCCCGGGGAAGGTAGCCCAGGCCCGGGGGAGGCCACCCCCGGGTCCGGGGAACTGCGCCCCCCGCTGGTCGCCCGGGGAATTGCGTCCAAAAGGTGAAAAAAATACTTTGAAAATACTTTGAAATTCCTTACCCACTCGAGCCCGGGATTCATGCCCAGGGCTGTGGAAGTGTCCCTGGGCACGTCCGAGCGTCTTCCCCCCCCGGGAAAAACAAGTTCCAGATTTTCACCCCACGCTGCCCGGGGGAGGTAGCCCGGGCCTGGGGGAGGTCACCCCCGGGTCCGGGGGACTGCGCCCCGTGCTGGACACCCGGAGAAATGCATCCAAAAGGAGAAAAAAACACTGAAAACAGTTTGAAATCGTTCGCCCACTCTTCCCCGGGATTCATGCCCGGGTCTGTGGAAGTGTCCCTGGGCACGTCCGAGCGTCTTCCCCCCGGAAAAAAAAAAGTTCCATATTTCCACCCCACGATGCCTGGGGAAGGTAGCCCGGGCCCGCGGGAGGTCACCCACGGGTCCGGGGCAATGCGCCCCCCGCAGGACAACCGGGGAAATGCATGCAAAAGGTGAAAAAAACACTTTGAAAATAGTTTCAATCGTTCTCCCACTCTTCCCCGGGATTCATGCCCGGGGCTGTGGAAGTGTCCCTGGGCACGTCCGAGCGTCTTCCCCCCGGGAAAAAAAACTTCCATATTTCCACCCCACGATGCCCGGGGAAGGTAGCCCAGGCCCGGGGGAGGCCACCCCCGGGTCCGGGGAACTGCGCCCCCCGCTGGTCGCCCGGGGAATTGCGTCCAAAAGGTGAAAAAAATACTTTGAAAATACTTTGAAATTCCTTACCCACTCGAGCCCGGGATTCATGCCCAGGGCTGTGGAAGTGTCCCTGGGCACGTCCGAGCGTCTTCCCCCCCCGGGAAAAACAAGTTCCAGATTTTCACCCCACGCTGCCCGGGGGAGGTAGCCCGGGCCTGGGGGAGGTCACCCCCGGGTCCGGGGGACTGCGCCCCGTGCTGGACACCCGGAGAAATGCATCCAAAAGGAGAAAAAAACACTGAAAACAGTTTGAAATGGTTCACCCACTCTTCCCCGGGATTCATGCCCAGGGCTGTGGAAGTGTCCCTGGGCACGTCCGAGCGTCTTCCCCCCGGAAAAAAAAAAGTTCCATATTTCCACCCCACGATGCCCGGGGAAGGTAGCCCGGGCCCGGGGGAGTCCATCCCCGGGTCCGGGGAACTGCGCCCCCCGCTGGTCGCCCGGGGAATTGCGTCCAAAAGGTGCAAAAAATACTTTGAAAATAGTTTGAAATCGTTCGCCCACTCTTCCCCGGGATTCATGCCCGGGTCTGTGGAAGTGTCCCTGGGCACGTCCGAGCGTCTTCCCCCCCTGAAAAAAAAAGTTCCATATTTCCACCCCACGATGCCTGGGGAAGGTAGCCCGGGCCCGCGGGAGGTCACCCACGGGTCCGGGGCAATGCGCCCCCCGCAGGACAACCGGGGAAATGCATGCAAAAGGTGAAAAAAACACTTTGAAAATAGTTTCAATCGTTCTCCCACTCTTCCCCGGGATTCATGCCCGGGGCTGTGGAAGTGTCCCTGGGCACGTCCGAGCGTCTTCCCCCCGGGAAAAAAAACTTCCATATTTCCACCCCACGATGCCCGGGGAAGGTAGCCCAGGCCCGGGGGAGGCCACCCCCGGGTCCGGGGAACTGCGCCCCCCGCTGGTCGCCCGGGGAATTGCGTCCAAAAGGTGAAAAAAATACTTTGAAAATACTTTGAAATTCCTTACCCACTCGAGCCCGGGATTCATGCCCAGGGCTGTGGAAGTGTCCCTGGGCACGTCCGAGCGTCTTCCCCCCCCGGGAAAAACAAGTTCCAGATTTTCACCCCACGCTGCCCGGGGGAGGTAGCCCGGGCCTGGGGGAGGTCACCCCCGGGTCCGGGGGACTGCGCCCCGTGCTGGACACCCGGAGAAATGCATCCAAAAGGAGAAAAAAACACTGAAAACAGTTTGAAATGGTTCACCCACTCTTCCCCGGGATTCATGCCCAGGGCTGTGGAAGTGTCCCTGGGCACGTCCGAGCGTCTTCCCCCCGGAAAAAAAAAAGTTCCATATTTCCACCCCACGATGCCCGGGGAAGGTAGCCCGGGCCCGGGGGAGTCCATCCCCGGGTCCGGGGAACTGCGCCCCCCGCTGGTCGCCCGGGGAATTGCGTCCAAAAGGTGCAAAAAATACTTTGACAATACTTTGAAATTCCTCACCCACTCGAGCCCGGGATTCATGCCCAGGGCTGTGGAAGTGTCCCTGGGCACGTCCGAGCGTCTTCCCCCCCCGGGAAAAACAAGTTCCAGATTTTCACCCCACGCTGCCCGGGGGAGGTAGCCCGGGCCTGGGGGAGGTCACCCCCGGGTCCGGGGGACTGCGCCCCGTGCTGGACACCCGGAGAAATGCATCCAAAAGGTGAAAAAAACACTGAAAACAGTTTGAAATGGTTCACCCACTCTTCCCCGGGAATCATGCCCAGGGCTGTGGAAGTGTCCCTGGGCACGTCCGAGCGTCTTCCCCCCGGAAAAAAAAAACTTCCATATTTCCACCCCACGATGCCCGGGGAAGGTAGCCCGGGCCCGGGGGAGGCCACTCCCGGGTCCGGGGACATGTGCCCCCCGCTGGCCGACCCGAGAATTGCACAGAAAGGGTGAAAAAAGCACTTAGAAAATATCTTGAAACCGTTCACCCACTCTTCCCCGGGATTCATGCCCAGGGCTGTGGAAGTGTCCCTGGGCAGGCTGAAGCTTCTGCCCCCCGGAAAAAAAAAACTTCCATATTTCCACCCCCCGCTACCCAGGGAAGGTAGCCCAGGCCCGGGGAAGGTCACCCCCGGGTCCGGGGCACTGCGCCCCCCGCAGGACACCCGGAGAATTGCATCCAAAAGGTGAAAAAAGCACTTAGAAAATACTTCAAAATTCCTCACCCACTCAAGCCCGGGATTCATGCCCAGGGCTGTGGAAGTGTCCCCGGGCAAGCCGAAGCTTCTGCCCCCCTGAAAAAAAAAACTTCCATATTTCCACCCCACGCTACCCAGGGAAGGTAGCCCGGGCCTGGGGGAGGTCACCCCTGGGTCCGGGGCACCGCTGGCCACCCGGAGAAATGGAGTCAAGCCGTGAGAAAAAAAGCACTTTGAATTGAGAAATGGAGTCAAGCCGTAAAAATGCACTTTGAAAATACTTTGATTCCTCTCACCCACTCTTCCCCAGGATTCATGCCCAGGGCTGTGGAAGTGTCCCCGGGCATGAAGAAGCGTCTTTTCCCCCTGAAAAAAAAAACTTCCATATTTCCACCCCACGCTACCCAGGGAAGGTAGCCCGGGCCAGGGGGACGTCGTCCCGGGGTCCGGGGACATGTGCCCCCCGCTGGCCGACCCGAGAATTGCACAGAAAGGGTGAAAAAAGCACTTTGAAAATACTTTGATTCCTCACCCACTCTTCCCCGGGATTCATGCCCGGGCCTATGGAAGTGTCCCCGGGCATGAAGAAGCGTCTTTTCCCCCTGAAAAAAAAAACTTCCATATTTCCACCCCACGCTGCCCGGGGGAGGTAGCCCAGGCCCGGGGGAGGTCACCCCCGGGTCCGGGGCACTGCGTCCCCCGCAGGACAACCGGGGAATTGCGTCCAAAAGGTGAAAAAAATACTTTGAAAATAGTTTGAAATCGTTCGCCCACTCTTCCCCGGGATTCATGCCCAGGGCTGTGGAAGTGTCCCTGGGCACGTCCGAGCGTCTTCCCCCCCCGGGAAAAACAAGTTCCAGATTTTCACCCCACGCTGCCCGGGGGAGGTAGCCCGGGCCTGGTTGAGGTCACCCCCGGGTCCGGGGGACTGCGCCCCGTGCTGGACACCCGGAGAAATGCATCCAAAAGGTGAAAAAAAACACTGAAAACAGTTTGAAACTGTTCACCCACTCTTCCCCGGGATTCATGCCCAGGGCTGTGGAAGTGTCCCCGGGCAAGATGAAGCTTATGCCCCCCTGAAAAAAAAAACTTCCATATTTCCACCCCCCGCTACCCAGGGAAGGTAGCCCGGGCCCGGGGGAGGTCACCCCCGGGTCCGGGGCACTGCGCCCCCCGCAGGACACCCGGAGAATTGCATCCAAAAGGTGAAAAAAGCACTTAGAAAATATCTTGAAATCGTTCACCCACTCTTCCCCGGGATTCATGCCCAGGGCTGTGGAAGTGTCCCTGGGCAGGCTGAAGCTTCTGCCCCCCCGGGAAAAAAAAACTTCCATATTTCCACCCCACGCTACCCAGGGAAGGTAGCCCAGGCCCGGGGGAGGTCACCCCCGGGTCCGGGGCACTGCGCCACCCGCAGGACACCCGGGGAATTGCATCCAAAAGGTGAAAAAAGCACTTAGAAAATATCTTGAAATCGTTCACCCACTCTTCCCCGGGATTCATGCCCAGGGCTGTGGAAGTGTCCCTGGGCACGTTCGAGCGTCCTCCCCCCTGAAAAAAAAACTTCCATATTTCCACCCCCCGCTACCCAGGGAAGGTAGCCCAGGCCCGGGGGAGGTCACCCCCGGGTCCGGGGCACTGCGCCACCCGCAGGACACCCGGGGAATTGCATCCAAAAGGTGAAAAAAGCACTTAGAAAATATCTTGAAATCGTTCACCCACTCTTCCCCGGGATTCATGCCCAGGGCTGTGGAAGTGTCCCTGGGCACGTTCGAGCGTCCTCCCCCCTGAAAAAAAAACTTCCATATTTCCACCCCCCGCTACCCAGGGAAGGTAGCCCAGGCCCGGGGGAGGTCATCCCCGGGTCTGGGGACCGGCGTCCCCCGCAGGACAACCGGGGAATTGCGTCCAAAAGGTGAAAAAAATACTTTGAAAATACTTTGAAATTCCTCACCCACTCGATCCCGGGATTCATGCCCTGGCCTATGGAAGTGTCCCCGGGCATGACAAAGCGTCTTCCCCCCCTGAAATAAAAACTTCCACAAAACCACCCCGCGCTGGCCAGGGAAGGTAGCCCGGGCCAGGGGGACGTCGTCCAGGGGTCCGGGGACATGTGCCCCCCGCTGGCCGACCTGAGAATTGCACAGAAAGGGTGAAAAAAGCACTTTGAATATACTTTGATTCCTCACCCACTCTTCCCCGGGATTCATGCCCGGGCCTATGGAAGTGTCCCCGGGCATGAAGAAGCGTCTTCCCCCCTGAAAAAAAAAGTTCCATATTTCCACCCCACGCTACCCAGGGAAGGTAGCCCGGGCCCGGGGGAGGTCACCCCCGGGTCCGGGGAACTGCGCCACCCGCAGGACACCCGGGGAAATGCGTCCAAAAGGTGATAAAAATACTTTGAAAATAGTTTGAAATCGTTCACCCACTCTTCCCCGGGATTCATGCCCAGGGCTGTGGAAGTGTCCCCGGGCAAGCTGAAGCTTCTTCCCCCCTGAAAAAAAAAAGTTCCATATTTCCTCCCCACGATGCCCGGGGAAGGTAGCCCAGGCCCGGGGGAGGTCACCCCCGGGTCCGGGGCACTGCGCCCCCCGCTGGTCGCCCGGGGAAATGCATCCAAACTGTGAAAAAATACTTTGAAAATAGTTTGAAACAGCTCGCCCACTCTTCCCCGGGATTCATGCCCAGGGCTGTGGAAGTGTCCCTGGGCACGTCCGAGCGTCTTCCCCCCGGGAAAAACAAGTTCCAGATTTTCACCCCCACGCTGCCCGGGGGAGGTAGCCCGGGCCTGGGTGAGGTCACCCCCGGGTCCGGGGGACTGCGCCCCGTGCTGGACACCCGGAGAAATGCATCTAATCGGTGAAAAAAACACTGAAAACAGTTTGAAATTGTTCACCCACTCTTCCCCGGGATTCATGCCCAGGGCTGTGGAAGTGTCCCCGGGCAAGCTGAAGCGTCTTCCCCCCTGAAAAATAAACTTCCACAAAACCACCCCGCGCTGCCCGGGGAAGGTAGCCCGGGCCAGGGGGACGTCGTCCCGGGGTCCGGGGACATGTGCCCCCCGCTGGCCGACCCGAGAATTGCACAGAAAGGGTGAAAAAAGCACTTTGAAAATACATGGAAGTATCTCACCCACTCTTCCCCGGGATTCATGCCCGGGCCTATGGAAGTGTCCCTGGGCATGACAAAGCGTCTTCCCCCCTGAAAAAAAAAACTTCCACAAAACCACCCCGCGCTGCCCGGGGAAGGTAGCCCGGGCCAGGGGGACGTCGTCCCGGGGTCCGGGGACATGCGCCCCCCGCTGGCCGTCCCGGGAATTGCACAGAAAGGGTGAAAAAAGCACTTTGAAAATACATGGAAGTATCTCACCCACTCGAGCCCGGGATTCATGCCCGGGCCTATGGAAGTGTCCCTGGGCATGACAAAGCGTCTTCCCCCCTGAAAAAAAAACTTCCACAAAACCACCCCGCGCTGCCCGGGGAAGGTAGCCCGGGCCAGGGGGACGTCGTCCCGGGGTCCGGGGACATGCGCCCCCCGCTGGCCGTCCCGGGAATTGCACAGAAAGGGTGAAAAAAGCACTTTGAAAATACATGGAAGTATCTCACCCACTCGAGCCCGGGATTCATGCCCGGGCCTATGGAAGTGTCCCTGGGCATGACAAAGCGTCTCCCCCCCTGAAATAAAAACTTCCACAAAACCACCCCGCGCTGCCCGGGGAAGGTAGCCCGGGCCAGGGGGACGTCGTCCCGGGGTCCGGGGACATGCGCCCCCCGCTGGCCGTCCCGGGAATTGCACAGAAAGGGTGAAAAAAGCACTTTGAAAATACATGGAAGTATCTCACCCACTCGAGCCCGGGATTCATGCCCGGGCCTATGGAAGTGTCCCCGGGCAGGCTGAACCACCTCCCCCCGCTGAAAAAATAACCCCCACTCCAACCCCAAAAAACCCTCACCCCAAAAATAACACAAACACACACACACACTTGCAGAAATTTAAAAAACTCCCCCCAAATCTCACAGAAAAAGAACAAACCCTCACCCCAAAAATAGCACACGCACGCACACACACACACACACACACACACAGAAAATGCAAAAACTCCCCCCTGCTGCAAAAATGTCACAAAAAAAAACAAAAACTCTCGCCCCAAAAAATAACACACACACACACAGCCAGAAAATACAAAAACTCCCCCCTGC
>NW_028142133.1:32500-52500 GCF_055691185.1 Crinia signifera
CCAGGCCGGGCTGGGCGATCCCGGGGAGCCCCCGCCGAGCTCCGGGCGTCCCCCGGGGGGAGACGGGCTTCTCGCGGCCCGGGAACAGGCTCCGGGAGAATCCCCCCGTCTTTGTCAGATCCTCATGCCTCCCTATAGATCCGCAGAAAGGGTGCTCCGGCGCGTAGCGGCACGCATTAGACCGCGCGACACACACCCCGGATTTCTCCACTCTTATCCGACCTCCTGGAACTGTGTGCCGGCCGCGGGCCACCCTGTCCGACCTCATAGAAAGGACTTCCAGGCCGGGGTTTCTCGCTCCCACGCGGTCCCCTGGGGCCCCCCGGAGCCCCGGCAGGGCCGTGGGAGGTGGCGGGGGGCCGGGGGCAGCCGCACGCGCCGCGGCGCCCCCGGCAGGCCGCCAGAGGTACTGCAGCCAGGGGGTGAAAACGGAAAAAACCCACGTCTCCGCACCACTCTTCCCGGGGAAGGTAGCCCGGGCCCGGGGGAGGTCGCCCCGTGGTCCGGGGGACTGCGCCCCCCGCTGGTCGGTCGGGGAATTGCATCCAAACAGGCAAAAAAGACTGAAAACGATCCGGAATGCTTCTCCCACTCGAGCCCGGGATTCATGCCCAGGGCTGTGGAAGTGTCCCTGGGCACGTCCGAGCGTCCACCCCCCGGGAAAAAAAAACTTCCAGATTTCCACCCCACGATGCCCGGGGAAGGTAGCCGGGGCCCGGGGGAGTTCAACCCCGGGTCCGGGGACCGGCGCCCCCCGCTGGTCGACCGGGGAATTGCATCTGAAAGGTGAAAAAAGCACTTTGAAAATATTTTGACACTTCTCACCCACTCTTCCCCGGGATTCATGCCCAGGGCTGTGGAAGTGTCCCTGGGCACTTCCGAGCGTCCACCCCCCGGGAAAAAAAAAATTCCAGATTTCCACCCCACGCTGCCCAGGGAAGGTAGCCCGGGCCCGGGGGAGGCCACCCCCGGGTCCGGGGACCGGCGCCCCCCGCTGGTCGACCGGGGAATTGCATCCGAAAGGTGAAAAAAAGCACTTTGAAAATACTTTGAAATTCCTCACCCACTCGAGCCCAGGATTCATGCCCAGGGCTGTGGAAGTGTCCCTGGGCACGTTCGAAGGTCTTCCCCCCGGGGAAAAAAAGTTCCAGATTTCCAGCCCACGCTACCCAGGGAAGGTAGCCCGGGCCCGGGGGAGGTCACCCCCGGGTCCGGGGCACTGCGTCCCCCGCAGGACAACCGGGGAATAGCGTCCAAAAGGTGAAAAAACACTTTGAAAATAGCTTCAATCGTTCTCCCACTCTTCCCCGGGATTCATGCCCAGGGCTGTGGAAGTGTCCCTGGGTAAGTTCGAGCGTCTTCCCCCCGGGAAAAAAAAACTTCCATATTTCCACCCCACGATGCCCGGGGAAGGTAGCCCGGGGGAGTCCATCCCCGGGTCCGGGGAACTGCGCCTCCCACTGGTCGCCCGGGGAATTGCGTCAAAAAGGTGAAAAAAATACTTTGAAAATACTTTGAAATTGTTCGCCCACTCTTCCCCGGGATTCATGCCCAGGGCTGTGGAAGTGTCCCTGGGCACGTCCGAGCGTCTTCCCCCCCGGGAAAAACAAGTTCCAGATTTTCACCCCACGCTGCCCGGGGGAGGTAGCCCGGGCCTGGGGGAGGTCACCCCCGGGTCCGGGGGACTGCGCCTCGTGCTGGACACCCGGAGAAATGCATCCAAAAGGTGAAAAAAACACTGAAAACAGTTTGAAATGGTTCACCCACTCTTCCCCGGGATTCATGCCCGGGGCTGTGGAAGTGTCCCTGGGCACGTCCGAGCGTCTTCCCCCCGGGAAAAAAAAAACTTCCATATTTCCACCCCACGCTACCCAGGGAAGGTAGCCCGGGCTCGGGGGAGGTCACCCCCGGGTCCGGGGGACTGCGCCCCGTGCTGGACACCCGGAGAAATGCATCCAAAAGGAGAAAAGAACACTGAAAACAGTTTGAAATGGTTCACCCACTCTTCCCCGGGATTCATGCCCAGGGCTGTGGAAGTGTCCCTGGGCACGTCCGAGCGTCTTCCCCCCGGAAAAAAAAAAGTTCCATATTTCCACCCCACGATGCCCGGGGAAGGTAGCCCGGGCCCGGGGGAGTCCATCCCCGGGTCCGGGGAACTGCGCCCCCCGCTGGTCGCCCGGGGAATTGCGTCCAAAAGGTGCAAAAAATACTTTGAAAATAGTTTGAAATCGTTCGCCCACTCTTCCCCGGGATTCATGCCCGGGTCTGTGGAAGTGTCCCTGGGCACGTCCGAGCGTCTTCCCCCCCTGAAAAAAAAAGTTCCATATTTCCACCCCACGATGCCTGGGGAAGGTAGCCCGGGCCCGCGGGAGGTCACCCACGGGTCCGGGGCAATGCGCCCCCCGCAGGACAACCGGGGAAATGCATGCAAAAGGTGAAAAAAACACTTTGAAAATAGTTTCAATCGTTCTCCCACTCTTCCCCGGGATTCATGCCCGGGGCTGTGGAAGTGTCCCTGGGCACGTCCGAGCGTCTTCCCCCCGGGAAAAAAAACTTCCATATTTCCACCCCACGATGCCCGGGGAAGGTAGCCCAGGCCCGGGGGAGGCCACCCCCGGGTCCGGGGAACTGCGCCCCCCGCTGGTCGCCCGGGGAATTGCGTCCAAAAGGTGAAAAAAATACTTTGAAAATACTTTGAAATTCCTTACCCACTCGAGCCCGGGATTCATGCCCAGGGCTGTGGAAGTGTCCCTGGGCACGTCCGAGCGTCTTCCCCCCCCGGGAAAAACAAGTTCCAGATTTTCACCCCACGCTGCCCGGGGGAGGTAGCCCGGGCCTGGGGGAGGTCACCCCCGGGTCCGGGGGACTGCGCCCCGTGCTGGACACCCGGAGAAATGCATCCAAAAGGAGAAAAAAACACTGAAAACAGTTTGAAATGGTTCACCCACTCTTCCCCGGGATTCATGCCCAGGGCTGTGGAAGTGTCCCTGGGCACGTCCGAGCGTCTTCCCCCCGGAAAAAAAAAAGTTCCATATTTCCACCCCACGATGCCCGGGGAAGGTAGCCCGGGCCCGGGGGAGTCCATCCCCGGGTCCGGGGAACTGCGCCCCCCGCTGGTCGCCCGGGGAATTGCGTCCAAAAGGTGCAAAAAATACTTTGAAAATAGTTTGAAATCGTTCGCCCACTCTTCCCCGGGATTCATGCCCGGGTCTGTGGAAGTGTCCCTGGGCACGTCCGAGCGTCTTCCCCCCGGGAAAAAAAACTTCCATATTTCCACCCCACGATGCCCGGGGAAGGTAGCCCAGGCCCGGGGGAGGCCACCCCCGGGTCCGGGGAACTGCGCCCCCCGCTGGTCGCCCGGGGAATTGCGTCCAAAAGGTGAAAAAAATACTTTGAAAATACTTTGAAATTCCTTACCCACTCGAGCCCGGGATTCATGCCCAGGGCTGTGGAAGTGTCCCTGGGCACGTCCGAGCGTCTTCCCCCCCCGGGAAAAACAAGTTCCAGATTTTCACCCCACGCTGCCCGGGGGAGGTAGCCCGGGCCTGGGGGAGGTCACCCCCGGGTCCGGGGGACTGCGCCCCGTGCTGGACACCCGGAGAAATGCATCCAAAAGGAGAAAAAAACACTGAAAACAGTTTGAAATGGTTCACCCACTCTTCCCCGGGATTCATGCCCAGGGCTGTGGAAGTGTCCCTGGGCACGTCCGAGCGTCTTCCCCCCGGAAAAAAAAAAGTTCCATATTTCCACCCCACGATGCCCGGGGAAGGTAGCCCGGGCCCGTGGGAGTCCATCCCCGGGTCCGGGGAACTGCGCCCCCCGCTGGTCGCCCGGGGAATTGCGTCCAAAAGGTGCAAAAAATACTTTGAAAATAGTTTGAAATCGTTCGCCCACTCTTCCCCGGGATTCATGCCCGGGTCTGTGGAAGTGTCCCTGGGCACGTCCGAGCGTCTTCCCCCCCTGAAAAAAAAAGTTCCATATTTCCACCCCACGATGCCTGGGGAAGGTAGCCCGGGCCCGCGGGAGGTCACCCACGGGTCCGGGGCAATGCGCCCCCCGCAGGACAACCGGGGAAATGCATGCAAAAGGTGAAAAAAACACTTTGAAAATAGTTTCAATCGTTCTCCCACTCTTCCCCGGGATTCATGCCCGGGGCTGTGGAAGTGTCCCTGGGCACGTCCGAGCGTCTTCCCCCCGGGAAAAAAAACTTCCATATTTCCACCCCACGATGCCCGGGGAAGGTAGCCCAGGCCCGGGGGAGGCCACCCCCGGGTCCGGGGAACTGCGCCCCCCGCTGGTCGCCCGGGGAATTGCGTCCAAAAGGTGAAAAAAATACTTTGAAAATACTTTGAAATTCCTTACCCACTCGAGCCCGGGATTCATGCCCAGGGCTGTGGAAGTGTCCCTGGGCACGTCCGAGCGTCTTCCCCCCCCGGGAAAAACAAGTTCCAGATTTTCACCCCACGCTGCCCGGGGGAGGTAGCCCGGGCCTGGGGGAGGTCACCCCCGGGTCCGGGGGACTGCGCCCCGTGCTGGACACCCGGAGAAATGCATCCAAAAGGAGAAAAAAACACTGAAAACAGTTTGAAATGGTTCACCCACTCTTCCCCGGGATTCATGCCCAGGGCTGTGGAAGTGTCCCTGGGCACGTCCGAGCGTCTTCCCCCCGGAAAAAAAAAAGTTCCATATTTCCACCCCACGATGCCCGGGGAAGGTAGCCCGGGCCCGGGGGAGTCCATCCCCGGGTCCGGGGAACTGCGCCCCCCGCTGGTCGCCCGGGGAATTGCGTCCAAAAGGTGCAAAAAATACTTTGAAAATAGTTTGAAATCGTTCGCCCACTCTTCCCCGGGATTCATGCCCGGGTCTGTGGAAGTGTCCCTGGGCACGTCCGAGCGTCTTCCCCCCCTGAAAAAAAAAGTTCCATATTTCCACCCCACGATGCCTGGGGAAGGTAGCCCGGGCCCGCGGGAGGTCACCCACGGGTCCGGGGCAATGCGCCCCCCGCAGGACAACCGGGGAAATGCATGCAAAAGGTGAAAAAAACACTTTGAAAATAGTTTCAATCGTTCTCCCACTCTTCCCCGGGATTCATGCCCGGGGCTGTGGAAGTGTCCCTGGGCACGTCCGAGCGTCTTCCCCCCGGGAAAAAAAACTTCCATATTTCCACCCCACGATGCCCGGGGAAGGTAGCCCAGGCCCGGGGGAGGCCACCCCCGGGTCCGGGGAACTGCGCCCCCCGCTGGTCGCCCGGGGAATTGCGTCCAAAAGGTGAAAAAAATACTTTGAAAATACTTTGAAATTCCTTACCCACTCGAGCCCGGGATTCATGCCCAGGGCTGTGGAAGTGTCCCTGGGCACGTCCGAGCGTCTTCCCCCCCCGGGAAAAACAAGTTCCAGATTTTCACCCCACGCTGCCCGGGGGAGGTAGCCCGGGCCTGGGGGAGGTCACCCCCGGGTCCGGGGGACTGCGCCCCGTGCTGGACACCCGGAGAAATGCATCCAAAAGGAGAAAAAAACACTGAAAACAGTTTGAAATGGTTCACCCACTCTTCCCCGGGATTCATGCCCAGGGCTGTGGAAGTGTCCCTGGGCACGTCCGAGCGTCTTCCCCCCGGAAAAAAAAAAGTTCCATATTTCCACCCCACGATGCCCGGGGAAGGTAGCCCGGGCCCGGGGGAGTCCATCCCCGGGTCCGGGGAACTGCGCCCCCCGCTGGTCGCCCGGGGAATTGCGTCCAAAAGGTGCAAAAAATACTTTGAAAATAGTTTGAAATCGTTCGCCCACTCTTCCCCGGGATTCATGCCCGGGTCTGTGGAAGTGTCCCTGGGCACGTCCGAGCGTCTTCCCCCCGGGAAAAAAAACTTCCATATTTCCACCCCACGATGCCCGGGGAAGGTAGCCCAGGCCCGGGGGAGGCCACCCCCGGGTCCGGGGAACTGCGCCCCCCGCTGGTCGCCCGGGGAATTGCGTCCAAAAGGTGAAAAAAATACTTTGAAAATACTTTGAAATTCCTTACCCACTCGAGCCCGGGATTCATGCCCAGGGCTGTGGAAGTGTCCCTGGGCACGTCCGAGCGTCTTCCCCCCCCGGGAAAAACAAGTTCCAGATTTTCACCCCACGCTGCCCGGGGGAGGTAGCCCGGGCCTGGGGGAGGTCACCCCCGGGTCCGGGGGACTGCGCCCCGTGCTGGACACCCGGAGAAATGCATCCAAAAGGAGAAAAAAACACTGAAAACAGTTTGAAATGGTTCACCCACTCTTCCCCGGGATTCATGCCCAGGGCTGTGGAAGTGTCCCTGGGCACGTCCGAGCGTCTTCCCCCCGGAAAAAAAAAAGTTCCATATTTCCACCCCACGATGCCCGGGGAAGGTAGCCCGGGCCCGGGGGAGTCCATCCCCGGGTCCGGGGAACTGCGCCCCCCGCTGGTCGCCCGGGGAATTGCGTCCAAAAGGTGCAAAAAATACTTTGAAAATAGTTTGAAATCGTTCGCCCACTCTTCCCCGGGATTCATGCCCGGGTCTGTGGAAGTGTCCCTGGGCACGTCCGAGCGTCTTCCCCCCCTGAAAAAAAAAGTTCCATATTTCCACCCCACGATGCCTGGGGAAGGTAGCCCGGGCCCGCGGGAGGTCACCCACGGGTCCGGGGCAATGCGCCCCCCGCAGGACAACCGGGGAAATGCATGCAAAAGGTGAAAAAAACACTTTGAAAATAGTTTCAATCGTTCTCCCACTCTTCCCCGGGATTCATGCCCGGGGCTGTGGAAGTGTCCCTGGGCACGTCCGAGCGTCTTCCCCCCGGGAAAAAAAACTTCCATATTTCCACCCCACGATGCCCGGGGAAGGTAGCCCAGGCCCGGGGGAGGCCACCCCCGGGTCCGGGGAACTGCGCCCCCCGCTGGTCGCCCGGGGAATTGCGTCCAAAAGGTGAAAAAAATACTTTGAAAATACTTTGAAATTCCTTACCCACTCGAGCCCGGGATTCATGCCCAGGGCTGTGGAAGTGTCCCTGGGCACGTCCGAGCGTCTTCCCCCCCCGGGAAAAACAAGTTCCAGATTTTCACCCCACGCTGCCCGGGGGAGGTAGCCCGGGCCTGGGGGAGGTCACCCCCGGGTCCGGGGGACTGCGCCCCGTGCTGGACACCCGGAGAAATGCATCCAAAAGGAGAAAAAAACACTGAAAACAGTTTGAAATGGTTCACCCACTCTTCCCCGGGATTCATGCCCAGGGCTGTGGAAGTGTCCCTGGGCACGTCCGAGCGTCTTCCCCCCGGAAAAAAAAAAGTTCCATATTTCCACCCCACGATGCCCGGGGAAGGTAGCCCGGGCCCGGGGGAGTCCATCCCCGGGTCCGGGGAACTGCGCCCCCCGCTGGTCGCCCGGGGAATTGCGTCCAAAAGGTGCAAAAAATACTTTGAAAATAGTTTGAAATCGTTCGCCCACTCTTCCCCGGGATTCATGCCCGGGTCTGTGGAAGTGTCCCTGGGCACGTCCGAGCGTCTTCCCCCCCTGAAAAAAAAAGTTCCATATTTCCACCCCACGATGCCTGGGGAAGGTAGCCCGGGCCCGCGGGAGGTCACCCACGGGTCCGGGGCAATGCGCCCCCCGCAGGACAACCGGGGAAATGCATGCAAAAGGTGAAAAAAACACTTTGAAAATAGTTTCAATCGTTCTCCCACTCTTCCCCGGGATTCATGCCCGGGGCTGTGGAAGTGTCCCTGGGCACGTCCGAGCGTCTTCCCCCCGGGAAAAAAAACTTCCATATTTCCACCCCACGATGCCCGGGGAAGGTAGCCCAGGCCCGGGGGAGGCCACCCCCGGGTCCGGGGAACTGCGCCCCCCGCTGGTCGCCCGGGGAATTGCGTCCAAAAGGTGAAAAAAATACTTTGAAAATACTTTGAAATTCCTTACCCACTCGAGCCCGGGATTCATGCCCAGGGCTGTGGAAGTGTCCCTGGGCACGTCCGAGCGTCTTCCCCCCCCGGGAAAAACAAGTTCCAGATTTTCACCCCACGCTGCCCGGGGGAGGTAGCCCGGGCCTGGGGGAGGTCACCCCCGGGTCCGGGGGACTGCGCCCCGTGCTGGACACCCGGAGAAATGCATCCAAAAGGAGAAAAAAACACTGAAAACAGTTTGAAATGGTTCACCCACTCTTCCCCGGGATTCATGCCCAGGGCTGTGGAAGTGTCCCTGGGCACGTCCGAGCGTCTTCCCCCCGGAAAAAAAAAAGTTCCATATTTCCACCCCACGATGCCCGGGGAAGGTAGCCCGGGCCCGGGGGAGTCCATCCCCGGGTCCGGGGAACTGCGCCCCCCGCTGGTCGCCCGGGGAATTGCGTCCAAAAGGTGCAAAAAATACTTTGACAATACTTTGAAATTCCTCACCCACTCGAGCCCGGGATTCATGCCCAGGGCTGTGGAAGTGTCCCTGGGCACGTCCGAGCGTCTTCCCCCCCCGGGAAAAACAAGTTCCAGATTTTCACCCCACGCTGCCCGGGGGAGGTAGCCCGGGCCTGGGGGAGGTCACCCCCGGGTCCGGGGGACTGCGCCCCGTGCTGGACACCCGGAGAAATGCATCCAAAAGGTGAAAAAAACACTGAAAACAGTTTGAAATGGTTCACCCACTCTTCCCCGGGAATCATGCCCAGGGCTGTGGAAGTGTCCCTGGGCACGTCCGAGCGTCTTCCCCCCGGAAAAAAAAAACTTCCATATTTCCACCCCACGATGCCCGGGGAAGGTAGCCCGGGCCCGGGGGAGGCCACTCCCGGGTCCGGGGACATGTGCCCCCCGCTGGTCGCCCGGGGAATTGCGTCCAAAAGGTGAAAAAAATACTTTGAAAATACTTTGAAATTCCTTACCCACTCGAGCCCGGGATTCATGCCCAGGGCTGTGGAAGTGTCCCTGGGCACGTCCGAGCGTCTTCCCCCCCCGGGAAAAACAAGTTCCAGATTTTCACCCCACGCTGCCCGGGGGAGGTAGCCCGGGCCTGGGGGAGGTCACCCCCGGGTCCGGGGGACTGCGCCCCGTGCTGGACACCCGGAGAAATGCATCCAAAAGGAGAAAAAAACACTGAAAACAGTTTGAAATGGTTCACCCACTCTTCCCCGGGATTCATGCCCAGGGCTGTGGAAGTGTCCCTGGGCACGTCCGAGCGTCTTCCCCCCGGAAAAAAAAAAGTTCCATATTTCCACCCCACGATGCCCGGGGAAGGTAGCCCGGGCCCGGGGGAGTCCATCCCCGGGTCCGGGGAACTGCGCCCCCCGCTGGTCGCCCGGGGAATTGCGTCCAAAAGGTGCAAAAAATACTTTGAAAATAGTTTGAAATCGTTCGCCCACTCTTCCCCGGGATTCATGCCCGGGTCTGTGGAAGTGTCCCTGGGCACGTCCGAGCGTCTTCCCCCCCTGAAAAAAAAAGTTCCATATTTCCACCCCACGATGCCTGGGGAAGGTAGCCCGGGCCCGCGGGAGGTCACCCACGGGTCCGGGGCAATGCGCCCCCCGCAGGACAACCGGGGAAATGCATGCAAAAGGTGAAAAAAACACTTTGAAAATAGTTTCAATCGTTCTCCCACTCTTCCCCGGGATTCATGCCCGGGGCTGTGGAAGTGTCCCTGGGCACGTCCGAGCGTCTTCCCCCCGGGAAAAAAAACTTCCATATTTCCACCCCACGATGCCCGGGGAAGGTAGCCCAGGCCCGGGGGAGGCCACCCCCGGGTCCGGGGAACTGCGCCCCCCGCTGGTCGCCCGGGGAATTGCGTCCAAAAGGTGAAAAAAATACTTTGAAAATACTTTGAAATTCCTTACCCACTCGAGCCCGGGATTCATGCCCAGGGCTGTGGAAGTGTCCCTGGGCACGTCCGAGCGTCTTCCCCCCCCGGGAAAAACAAGTTCCAGATTTTCACCCCACGCTGCCCGGGGGAGGTAGCCCGGGCCTGGGGGAGGTCACCCCCGGGTCCGGGGGACTGCGCCCCGTGCTGGACACCCGGAGAAATGCATCCAAAAGGAGAAAAAAACACTGAAAACAGTTTGAAATGGTTCACCCACTCTTCCCCGGGATTCATGCCCAGGGCTGTGGAAGTGTCCCTGGGCACGTCCGAGCGTCTTCCCCCCGGAAAAAAAAAAGTTCCATATTTCCACCCCACGATGCCCGGGGAAGGTAGCCCGGGCCCGGGGGAGTCCATCCCCGGGTCCGGGGAACTGCGCCCCCCGCTGGTCGCCCGGGGAATTGCGTCCAAAAGGTGCAAAAAATACTTTGAAAATAGTTTGAAATCGTTCGCCCACTCTTCCCCGGGATTCATGCCCGGGTCTGTGGAAGTGTCCCTGGGCACGTCCGAGCGTCTTCCCCCCCTGAAAAAAAAAGTTCCATATTTCCACCCCACGATGCCTGGGGAAGGTAGCCCGGGCCCGCGGGAGGTCACCCACGGGTCCGGGGCAATGCGCCCCCCGCAGGACAACCGGGGAAATGCATGCAAAAGGTGAAAAAAACACTTTGAAAATAGTTTCAATCGTTCTCCCACTCTTCCCCGGGATTCATGCCCGGGGCTGTGGAAGTGTCCCTGGGCACGTCCGAGCGTCTTCCCCCCGGGAAAAAAAACTTCCATATTTCCACCCCACGATGCCCGGGGAAGGTAGCCCAGGCCCGGGGGAGGCCACCCCCGGGTCCGGGGAACTGCGCCCCCCGCTGGTCGCCCGGGGAATTGCGTCCAAAAGGTGAAAAAAATACTTTGAAAATACTTTGAAATTCCTTACCCACTCGAGCCCGGGATTCATGCCCAGGGCTGTGGAAGTGTCCCTGGGCACGTCCGAGCGTCTTCCCCCCCCGGGAAAAACAAGTTCCAGATTTTCACCCCACGCTGCCCGGGGGAGGTAGCCCGGGCCTGGGGGAGGTCACCCCCGGGTCCGGGGGACTGCGCCCCGTGCTGGACACCCGGAGAAATGCATCCAAAAGGAGAAAAAAACACTGAAAACAGTTTGAAATGGTTCACCCACTCTTCCCCGGGATTCATGCCCAGGGCTGTGGAAGTGTCCCTGGGCACGTCCGAGCGTCTTCCCCCCGGGAAAAAAAACTTCCATATTTCCACCCCACGATGCCCGGGGAAGGTAGCCCAGGCCCGGGGGAGGCCACCCCCGGGTCCGGGGAACTGCGCCCCCCGCTGGTCGCCCGGGGAATTGCGTCCAAAAGGTGAAAAAAATACTTTGAAAATACTTTGAAATTCCTTACCCACTCGAGCCCGGGATTCATGCCCAGGGCTGTGGAAGTGTCCCTGGGCACGTCCGAGCGTCTTCCCCCCCCGGGAAAAACAAGTTCCAGATTTTCACCCCACGCTGCCCGGGGGAGGTAGCCCGGGCCTGGGGGAGGTCACCCCCGGGTCCGGGGGACTGCGCCCCGTGCTGGACACCCGGAGAAATGCATCCAAAAGGAGAAAAAAACACTGAAAACAGTTTGAAATGGTTCACCCACTCTTCCCCGGGATTCATGCCCAGGGCTGTGGAAGTGTCCCTGGGCACGTCCGAGCGTCTTCCCCCCGGAAAAAAAAAAGTTCCATATTTCCACCCCACGATGCCCGGGGAAGGTAGCCCGGGCCCGGGGGAGTCCATCCCCGGGTCCGGGGAACTGCGCCCCCCGCTGGTCGCCCGGGGAATTGCGTCCAAAAGGTGCAAAAAATACTTTGAAAATAGTTTGAAATCGTTCGCCCACTCTTCCCCGGGATTCATGCCCGGGTCTGTGGAAGTGTCCCTGGGCACGTCCGAGCGTCTTCCCCCCCTGAAAAAAAAAGTTCCATATTTCCACCCCACGATGCCTGGGGAAGGTAGCCCGGGCCCGCGGGAGGTCACCCACGGGTCCGGGGCAATGCGCCCCCCGCAGGACAACCGGGGAAATGCATGCAAAAGGTGAAAAAAACACTTTGAAAATAGTTTCAATCGTTCTCCCACTCTTCCCCGGGATTCATGCCCGGGGCTGTGGAAGTGTCCCTGGGCACGTCCGAGCGTCTTCCCCCCGGGAAAAAAAACTTCCATATTTCCACCCCACGATGCCCGGGGAAGGTAGCCCAGGCCCGGGGGAGGCCACCCCCGGGTCCGGGGAACTGCGCCCCCCGCTGGTCGCCCGGGGAATTGCGTCCAAAAGGTGAAAAAAATACTTTGAAAATACTTTGAAATTCCTTACCCACTCGAGCCCGGGATTCATGCCCAGGGCTGTGGAAGTGTCCCTGGGCACGTCCGAGCGTCTTCCCCCCCCGGGAAAAACAAGTTCCAGATTTTCACCCCACGCTGCCCGGGGGAGGTAGCCCGGGCCTGGGGGAGGTCACCCCCGGGTCCGGGGGACTGCGCCCCGTGCTGGACACCCGGAGAAATGCATCCAAAAGGAGAAAAAAACACTGAAAACAGTTTGAAATGGTTCACCCACTCTTCCCCGGGATTCATGCCCAGGGCTGTGGAAGTGTCCCTGGGCACGTCCGAGCGTCTTCCCCCCGGAAAAAAAAAAGTTCCATATTTCCACCCCACGATGCCCGGGGAAGGTAGCCCGGGCCCGGGGGAGTCCATCCCCGGGTCCGGGGAACTGCGCCCCCCGCTGGTCGCCCGGGGAATTGCGTCCAAAAGGTGCAAAAAATACTTTGAAAATAGTTTGAAATCGTTCGCCCACTCTTCCCCGGGATTCATGCCCGGGTCTGTGGAAGTGTCCCTGGGCACGTCCGAGCGTCTTCCCCCCCTGAAAAAAAAAGTTCCATATTTCCACCCCACGATGCCTGGGGAAGGTAGCCCGGGCCCGCGGGAGGTCACCCACGGGTCCGGGGCAATGCGCCCCCCGCAGGACAACCGGGGAAATGCATGCAAAAGGTGAAAAAAACACTTTGAAAATAGTTTCAATCGTTCTCCCACTCTTCCCCGGGATTCATGCCCGGGGCTGTGGAAGTGTCCCTGGGCACGTCCGAGCGTCTTCCCCCCGGGAAAAAAAACTTCCATATTTCCACCCCACGATGCCCGGGGAAGGTAGCCCAGGCCCGGGGGAGGCCACCCCCGGGTCCGGGGAACTGCGCCCCCCGCTGGTCGCCCGGGGAATTGCGTCCAAAAGGTGAAAAAAATACTTTGAAAATACTTTGAAATTCCTTACCCACTCGAGCCCGGGATTCATGCCCAGGGCTGTGGAAGTGTCCCTGGGCACGTCCGAGCGTCTTCCCCCCCCGGGAAAAACAAGTTCCAGATTTTCACCCCACGCTGCCCGGGGGAGGTAGCCCGGGCCTGGGGGAGGTCACCCCCGGGTCCGGGGGACTGCGCCCCGTGCTGGACACCCGGAGAAATGCATCCAAAAGGAGAAAAAAACACTGAAAACAGTTTGAAATGGTTCACCCACTCTTCCCCGGGATTCATGCCCAGGGCTGTGGAAGTGTCCCTGGGCACGTCCGAGCGTCTTCCCCCCGGAAAAAAAAAAGTTCCATATTTCCACCCCACGATGCCCGGGGAAGGTAGCCCGGGCCCGGGGGAGTCCATCCCCGGGTCCGGGGAACTGCGCCCCCCGCTGGTCGCCCGGGGAATTGCGTCCAAAAGGTGCAAAAAATACTTTGAAAATAGTTTGAAATCGTTCGCCCACTCTTCCCCGGGATTCATGCCCGGGTCTGTGGAAGTGTCCCTGGGCACGTCCGAGCGTCTTCCCCCCCTGAAAAAAAAAGTTCCATATTTCCACCCCACGATGCCTGGGGAAGGTAGCCCGGGCCCGCGGGAGGTCACCCACGGGTCCGGGGCAATGCGCCCCCCGCAGGACAACCGGGGAAATGCATGCAAAAGGTGAAAAAAACACTTTGAAAATAGTTTCAATCGTTCTCCCACTCTTCCCCGGGATTCATGCCCGGGGCTGTGGAAGTGTCCCTGGGCACGTCCGAGCGTCTTCCCCCCGGGAAAAAAAACTTCCATATTTCCACCCCACGATGCCCGGGGAAGGTAGCCCAGGCCCGGGGGAGGCCACCCCCGGGTCCGGGGAACTGCGCCCCCCGCTGGTCGCCCGGGGAATTGCGTCCAAAAGGTGAAAAAAATACTTTGAAAATACTTTGAAATTCCTTACCCACTCGAGCCCGGGATTCATGCCCAGGGCTGTGGAAGTGTCCCTGGGCACGTCCGAGCGTCTTCCCCCCCCGGGAAAAACAAGTTCCAGATTTTCACCCCACGCTGCCCGGGGGAGGTAGCCCGGGCCTGGGGGAGGTCACCCCCGGGTCCGGGGGACTGCGCCCCGTGCTGGACACCCGGAGAAATGCATCCAAAAGGAGAAAAAAACACTGAAAACAGTTTGAAATGGTTCACCCACTCTTCCCCGGGATTCATGCCCAGGGCTGTGGAAGTGTCCCTGGGCACGTCCGAGCGTCTTCCCCCCGGAAAAAAAAAAGTTCCATATTTCCACCCCACGATGCCCGGGGAAGGTAGCCCGGGCCCGGGGGAGTCCATCCCCGGGTCCGGGGAACTGCGCCCCCCGCTGGTCGCCCGGGGAATTGCGTCCAAAAGGTGCAAAAAATACTTTGACAATACTTTGAAATTCCTCACCCACTCGAGCCCGGGATTCATGCCCAGGGCTGTGGAAGTGTCCCTGGGCACGTCCGAGCGTCTTCCCCCCCCGGGAAAAACAAGTTCCAGATTTTCACCCCACGCTGCCCGGGGGAGGTAGCCCGGGCCTGGGGGAGGTCACCCCCGGGTCCGGGGGACTGCGCCCCGTGCTGGACACCCGGAGAAATGCATCCAAAAGGTGAAAAAAACACTGAAAACAGTTTGAAATGGTTCACCCACTCTTCCCCGGGAATCATGCCCAGGGCTGTGGAAGTGTCCCTGGGCACGTCCGAGCGTCTTCCCCCCGGAAAAAAAAAACTTCCATATTTCCACCCCACGATGCCCGGGGAAGGTAGCCCGGGCCCGGGGGAGGCCACTCCCGGGTCCGGGGACATGTGCCCCCCGCTGGCCGACCCGAGAATTGCACAGAAAGGGTGAAAAAAGCACTTAGAAAATATCTTGAAACCGTTCACCCACTCTTCCCCGGGATTCATGCCCAGGGCTGTGGAAGTGTCCCTGGGCAGGCTGAAGCTTCTGCCCCCCGGAAAAAAAAAACTTCCATATTTCCACCCCCCGCTACCCAGGGAAGGTAGCCCAGGCCCGGGGAAGGTCACCCCCGGGTCCGGGGCACTGCGCCCCCCGCAGGACACCCGGAGAATTGCATCCAAAAGGTGAAAAAAGCACTTAGAAAATACTTCAAAATTCCTCACCCACTCAAGCCCGGGATTCATGCCCAGGGCTGTGGAAGTGTCCCCGGGCAAGCCGAAGCTTCTGCCCCCCTGAAAAAAAAAACTTCCATATTTCCACCCCACGCTACCCAGGGAAGGTAGCCCGGGCCTGGGGGAGGTCACCCCTGGGTCCGGGGCACCGCTGGCCACCCGGAGAAATGGAGTCAAGCCGTGAGAAAAAAAGCACTTTGAATTGAGAAATGGAGTCAAGCCGTAAAAATGCACTTTGAAAATACTTTGATTCCTCTCACCCACTCTTCCCCAGGATTCATGCCCAGGGCTGTGGAAGTGTCCCCGGGCATGAAGAAGCGTCTTTTCCCCCTGAAAAAAAAAACTTCCATATTTCCACCCCACGCTACCCAGGGAAGGTAGCCCGGGCCAGGGGGACGTCGTCCCGGGGTCCGGGGACATGTGCCCCCCGCTGGCCGACCCGAGAATTGCACAGAAAGGGTGAAAAAAGCACTTTGAAAATACTTTGATTCCTCACCCACTCTTCCCCGGGATTCATGCCCGGGCCTATGGAAGTGTCCCCGGGCATGAAGAAGCGTCTTTTCCCCCTGAAAAAAAAAACTTCCATATTTCCACCCCACGCTGCCCGGGGGAGGTAGCCCAGGCCCGGGGGAGGTCACCCCCGGGTCCGGGGCACTGCGTCCCCCGCAGGACAACCGGGGAATTGCGTCCAAAAGGTGAAAAAAATACTTTGAAAATAGTTTGAAATCGTTCGCCCACTCTTCCCCGGGATTCATGCCCAGGGCTGTGGAAGTGTCCCTGGGCACGTCCGAGCGTCTTCCCCCCCCGGGAAAAACAAGTTCCAGATTTTCACCCCACGCTGCCCGGGGGAGGTAGCCCGGGCCTGGTTGAGGTCACCCCCGGGTCCGGGGGACTGCGCCCCGTGCTGGACACCCGGAGAAATGCATCCAAAAGGTGAAAAAAAACACTGAAAACAGTTTGAAACTGTTCACCCACTCTTCCCCGGGATTCATGCCCAGGGCTGTGGAAGTGTCCCCGGGCAAGATGAAGCTTATGCCCCCCTGAAAAAAAAAACTTCCATATTTCCACCCCCCGCTACCCAGGGAAGGTAGCCCGGGCCCGGGGGAGGTCACCCCCGGGTCCGGGGCACTGCGCCCCCCGCAGGACACCCGGAGAATTGCATCCAAAAGGTGAAAAAAGCACTTAGAAAATATCTTGAAATCGTTCACCCACTCTTCCCCGGGATTCATGCCCAGGGCTGTGGAAGTGTCCCTGGGCAGGCTGAAGCTTCTGCCCCCCCGGGAAAAAAAAACTTCCATATTTCCACCCCACGCTACCCAGGGAAGGTAGCCCAGGCCCGGGGGAGGTCACCCCCGGGTCCGGGGCACTGCGCCACCCGCAGGACACCCGGGGAATTGCATCCAAAAGGTGAAAAAAGCACTTAGAAAATATCTTGAAATCGTTCACCCACTCTTCCCCGGGATTCATGCCCAGGGCTGTGGAAGTGTCCCTGGGCACGTTCGAGCGTCCTCCCCCCTGAAAAAAAAACTTCCATATTTCCACCCCCCGCTACCCAGGGAAGGTAGCCCAGGCCCGGGGGAGGTCACCCCCGGGTCCGGGGCACTGCGCCACCCGCAGGACACCCGGGGAATTGCATCCAAAAGGTGAAAAAAGCACTTAGAAAATATCTTGAAATCGTTCACCCACTCTTCCCCGGGATTCATGCCCAGGGCTGTGGAAGTGTCCCTGGGCACGTTCGAGCGTCCTCCCCCCTGAAAAAAAAACTTCCATATTTCCACCCCCCGCTACCCAGGGAAGGTAGCCCAGGCCCGGGGGAGGTCATCCCCGGGTCTGGGGACCGGCGTCCCCCGCAGGACAACCGGGGAATTGCGTCCAAAAGGTGAAAAAAATACTTTGAAAATACTTTGAAATTCCTCACCCACTCGATCCCGGGATTCATGCCCTGGCCTATGGAAGTGTCCCCGGGCATGACAAAGCGTCTTCCCCCCCTGAAATAAAAACTTCCACAAAACCACCCCGCGCTGGCCAGGGAAGGTAGCCCGGGCCAGGGGGACGTCGTCCAGGGGTCCGGGGACATGTGCCCCCCGCTGGCCGACCTGAGAATTGCACAGAAAGGGTGAAAAAAGCACTTTGAATATACTTTGATTCCTCACCCACTCTTCCCCGGGATTCATGCCCGGGCCTATGGAAGTGTCCCCGGGCATGAAGAAGCGTCTTCCCCCCTGAAAAAAAAAGTTCCATATTTCCACCCCACGCTACCCAGGGAAGGTAGCCCGGGCCCGGGGGAGGTCACCCCCGGGTCCGGGGAACTGCGCCACCCGCAGGACACCCGGGGAAATGCGTCCAAAAGGTGATAAAAATACTTTGAAAATAGTTTGAAATCGTTCACCCACTCTTCCCCGGGATTCATGCCCAGGGCTGTGGAAGTGTCCCCGGGCAAGCTGAAGCTTCTTCCCCCCTGAAAAAAAAAAGTTCCATATTTCCTCCCCACGATGCCCGGGGAAGGTAGCCCAGGCCCGGGGGAGGTCACCCCCGGGTCCGGGGCACTGCGCCCCCCGCTGGTCGCCCGGGGAAATGCATCCAAACTGTGAAAAAATACTTTGAAAATAGTTTGAAACAGCTCGCCCACTCTTCCCCGGGATTCATGCCCAGGGCTGTGGAAGTGTCCCTGGGCACGTCCGAGCGTCTTCCCCCCGGGAAAAACAAGTTCCAGATTTTCACCCCCACGCTGCCCGGGGGAGGTAGCCCGGGCCTGGGTGAGGTCACCCCCGGGTCCGGGGGACTGCGCCCCGTGCTGGACACCCGGAGAAATGCATCTAATCGGTGAAAAAAACACTGAAAACAGTTTGAAATTGTTCACCCACTCTTCCCCGGGATTCATGCCCAGGGCTGTGGAAGTGTCCCCGGGCAAGCTGAAGCGTCTTCCCCCCTGAAAAATAAACTTCCACAAAACCACCCCGCGCTGCCCGGGGAAGGTAGCCCGGGCCAGGGGGACGTCGTCCCGGGGTCCGGGGACATGTGCCCCCCGCTGGCCGACCCGAGAATTGCACAGAAAGGGTGAAAAAAGCACTTTGAAAATACATGGAAGTATCTCACCCACTCTTCCCCGGGATTCATGCCCGGGCCTATGGAAGTGTCCCTGGGCATGACAAAGCGTCTTCCCCCCTGAAAAAAAAAACTTCCACAAAACCACCCCGCGCTGCCCGGGGAAGGTAGCCCGGGCCAGGGGGACGTCGTCCCGGGGTCCGGGGACATGCGCCCCCCGCTGGCCGTCCCGGGAATTGCACAGAAAGGGTGAAAAAAGCACTTTGAAAATACATGGAAGTATCTCACCCACTCGAGCCCGGGATTCATGCCCGGGCCTATGGAAGTGTCCCTGGGCATGACAAAGCGTCTTCCCCCCTGAAAAAAAAACTTCCACAAAACCACCCCGCGCTGCCCGGGGAAGGTAGCCCGGGCCAGGGGGACGTCGTCCCGGGGTCCGGGGACATGCGCCCCCCGCTGGCCGTCCCGGGAATTGCACAGAAAGGGTGAAAAAAGCACTTTGAAAATACATGGAAGTATCTCACCCACTCGAGCCCGGGATTCATGCCCGGGCCTATGGAAGTGTCCCTGGGCATGACAAAGCGTCTCCCCCCCTGAAATAAAAACTTCCACAAAACCACCCCGCGCTGCCCGGGGAAGGTAGCCCGGGCCAGGGGGACGTCGTCCCGGGGTCCGGGGACATGCGCCCCCCGCTGGCCGTCCCGGGAATTGCACAGAAAGGGTGAAAAAAGCACTTTGAAAATACATGGAAGTATCTCACCCACTCGAGCCCGGGATTCATGCCCGGGCCTATGGAAGTGTCCCCGGGCAGGCTGAACCACCTCCCCCCGCTGAAAAAATAACCCCCACTCCAACCCCAAAAAACCCTCACCCCAAAAATAACACAAACACACACACACACTTGCAGAAATTTAAAAAACTCCCCCCAAATCTCACAGAAAAAGAACAAACCCTCACCCCAAAAATAGCACACGCACGCACACACACACACACACACACACACAGAAAATGCAAAAACTCCCCCCTGCTGCAAAAATGTCACAAAAAAAAACAAAAACTCTCGCCCCAAAAAATAACACACACACACACAGCCAGAAAATACAAAAACTCCCCCCTGCTGCAAAAAAATCACACAAAAAAACAAAAACTCTCGCCCCAAAAATAACACACACACACACAGCCAGAAAATTCAAAAAGTCCCCCGGCTGCAAAAAATTTCACAAAAAAAAAACAAAAACTCTCGCCCCAAAAATAACACACACACACACACACACACACACACACACACACACACACAGAAAATGCAAAAACTCCCCCCGGCTGCAAAAAATTTCACAAAAAAAAAAAAAAAAAACTCTCGCCCCAAAAATAACACACACACACACACACACACACACACACACACACACACACAGCCAGAAAATTCAAAAAGTCCCCCGGCTGCAAAAATTTTAAAAAAAAATTAAATAAAAAAAAACTCTCACCCCAAAAATAACACACACACACACACACACACACACACACACACACACGCAGCCAGAAAATTCAAAAAGTCCCCCGGCTGCAAAAATTTCACACAAAAAAAAAACACACAAACCCTCACCCCAAAATACAATCACTTTCATTGAAAAAAAAATAAAAAAATAAAAAGATCCTTCCGCTGCGGCGCCCCCTGCAGAAGTGTTAAAAAAAAAAAAAGAGAACAAAAAAAAAG
>NW_028142133.1:62500-80000 GCF_055691185.1 Crinia signifera
GAGCCCGGGATTCATGCCCAGGGCTGTGGAAGTGTCCCTGGGCACGTCCGAGCGTCCACCCCCCGGGAAAAAAAAACTTCCAGATTTCCACCCCACGATGCCCGGGGAAGGTAGCCGGGGCCCGGGGGAGTTCAACCCCGGGTCCGGGGACCGGCGCCCCCCGCTGGTCGACCGGGGAATTGCATCTGAAAGGTGAAAAAAGCACTTTGAAAATATTTTGACACTTCTCACCCACTCTTCCCCGGGATTCATGCCCAGGGCTGTGGAAGTGTCCCTGGGCACTTCCGAGCGTCCACCCCCCGGGAAAAAAAAAATTCCAGATTTCCACCCCACGCTGCCCAGGGAAGGTAGCCCGGGCCCGGGGGAGGCCACCCCCGGGTCCGGGGACCGGCGCCCCCCGCTGGTCGACCGGGGAATTGCATCCGAAAGGTGAAAAAAAGCACTTTGAAAATACTTTGAAATTCCTCACCCACTCGAGCCCAGGATTCATGCCCAGGGCTGTGGAAGTGTCCCTGGGCACGTTCGAAGGTCTTCCCCCCGGGGAAAAAAAGTTCCAGATTTCCAGCCCACGCTACCCAGGGAAGGTAGCCCGGGCCCGGGGGAGGTCACCCCCGGGTCCGGGGCACTGCGTCCCCCGCAGGACAACCGGGGAATAGCGTCCAAAAGGTGAAAAAACACTTTGAAAATAGCTTCAATCGTTCTCCCACTCTTCCCCGGGATTCATGCCCAGGGCTGTGGAAGTGTCCCTGGGTAAGTTCGAGCGTCTTCCCCCCGGGAAAAAAAAACTTCCATATTTCCACCCCACGATGCCCGGGGAAGGTAGCCCGGGCCCGGGGGAGTCCATCCCCGGGTCCGGGGAACTGCGCCTCCCACTGGTCGCCCGGGGAATTGCGTCCAAAAGGTGAAAAAAATACTTTGAAAATACTTTGAAATTGTTCGCCCACTCTTCCCCGGGATTCATGCCCAGGGCTGTGGAAGTGTCCCTGGGCACGTCCGAGCGTCTTCCCCCCCGGGAAAAACAAGTTCCAGATTTTCACCCCACGCTGCCCGGGGGAGGTAGCCCGGGCCTGGGGGAGGTCACCCCCGGGTCCGGGGGACTGCGCCTCGTGCTGGACACCCGGAGAAATGCATCCAAAAGGTGAAAAAAACACTGAAAACAGTTTGAAATGGTTCACCCACTCTTCCCCGGGATTCATGCCCGGGGCTGTGGAAGTGTCCCTGGGCACGTCCGAGCGTCTTCCCCCCGGGAAAAAAAAAACTTCCATATTTCCACCCCACGCTACCCAGGGAAGGTAGCCCGGGCTCGGGGGAGGTCACCCCCGGGTCCGGGGGACTGCGCCCCGTGCTGGACACCCGGAGAAATGCATCCAAAAGGAGAAAAGAACACTGAAAACAGTTTGAAATGGTTCACCCACTCTTCCCCGGGATTCATGCCCAGGGCTGTGGAAGTGTCCCTGGGCACGTCCGAGCGTCTTCCCCCCGGAAAAAAAAAAGTTCCATATTTCCACCCCACGATGCCCGGGGAAGGTAGCCCGGGCCCGGGGGAGTCCATCCCCGGGTCCGGGGAACTGCGCCCCCCGCTGGTCGCCCGGGGAATTGCGTCCAAAAGGTGCAAAAAATACTTTGAAAATAGTTTGAAATCGTTCGCCCACTCTTCCCCGGGATTCATGCCCGGGTCTGTGGAAGTGTCCCTGGGCACGTCCGAGCGTCTTCCCCCCCTGAAAAAAAAAGTTCCATATTTCCACCCCACGATGCCTGGGGAAGGTAGCCCGGGCCCGCGGGAGGTCACCCACGGGTCCGGGGCAATGCGCCCCCCGCAGGACAACCGGGGAAATGCATGCAAAAGGTGAAAAAAACACTTTGAAAATAGTTTCAATCGTTCTCCCACTCTTCCCCGGGATTCATGCCCGGGGCTGTGGAAGTGTCCCTGGGCACGTCCGAGCGTCTTCCCCCCGGGAAAAAAAACTTCCATATTTCCACCCCACGATGCCCGGGGAAGGTAGCCCAGGCCCGGGGGAGGCCACCCCCGGGTCCGGGGAACTGCGCCCCCCGCTGGTCGCCCGGGGAATTGCGTCCAAAAGGTGAAAAAAATACTTTGAAAATACTTTGAAATTCCTTACCCACTCGAGCCCGGGATTCATGCCCAGGGCTGTGGAAGTGTCCCTGGGCACGTCCGAGCGTCTTCCCCCCCCGGGAAAAACAAGTTCCAGATTTTCACCCCACGCTGCCCGGGGGAGGTAGCCCGGGCCTGGGGGAGGTCACCCCCGGGTCCGGGGGACTGCGCCCCGTGCTGGACACCCGGAGAAATGCATCCAAAAGGAGAAAAAAACACTGAAAACAGTTTGAAATGGTTCACCCACTCTTCCCCGGGATTCATGCCCAGGGCTGTGGAAGTGTCCCTGGGCACGTCCGAGCGTCTTCCCCCCGGAAAAAAAAAAGTTCCATATTTCCACCCCACGATGCCCGGGGAAGGTAGCCCGGGCCCGGGGGAGTCCATCCCCGGGTCCGGGGAACTGCGCCCCCCGCTGGTCGCCCGGGGAATTGCGTCCAAAAGGTGCAAAAAATACTTTGAAAATAGTTTGAAATCGTTCGCCCACTCTTCCCCGGGATTCATGCCCGGGTCTGTGGAAGTGTCCCTGGGCACGTCCGAGCGTCTTCCCCCCGGGAAAAAAAACTTCCATATTTCCACCCCACGATGCCCGGGGAAGGTAGCCCAGGCCCGGGGGAGGCCACCCCCGGGTCCGGGGAACTGCGCCCCCCGCTGGTCGCCCGGGGAATTGCGTCCAAAAGGTGAAAAAAATACTTTGAAAATACTTTGAAATTCCTTACCCACTCGAGCCCGGGATTCATGCCCAGGGCTGTGGAAGTGTCCCTGGGCACGTCCGAGCGTCTTCCCCCCCCGGGAAAAACAAGTTCCAGATTTTCACCCCACGCTGCCCGGGGGAGGTAGCCCGGGCCTGGGGGAGGTCACCCCCGGGTCCGGGGGACTGCGCCCCGTGCTGGACACCCGGAGAAATGCATCCAAAAGGAGAAAAAAACACTGAAAACAGTTTGAAATGGTTCACCCACTCTTCCCCGGGATTCATGCCCAGGGCTGTGGAAGTGTCCCTGGGCACGTCCGAGCGTCTTCCCCCCGGAAAAAAAAAAGTTCCATATTTCCACCCCACGATGCCCGGGGAAGGTAGCCCGGGCCCGTGGGAGTCCATCCCCGGGTCCGGGGAACTGCGCCCCCCGCTGGTCGCCCGGGGAATTGCGTCCAAAAGGTGCAAAAAATACTTTGAAAATAGTTTGAAATCGTTCGCCCACTCTTCCCCGGGATTCATGCCCGGGTCTGTGGAAGTGTCCCTGGGCACGTCCGAGCGTCTTCCCCCCCTGAAAAAAAAAGTTCCATATTTCCACCCCACGATGCCTGGGGAAGGTAGCCCGGGCCCGCGGGAGGTCACCCACGGGTCCGGGGCAATGCGCCCCCCGCAGGACAACCGGGGAAATGCATGCAAAAGGTGAAAAAAACACTTTGAAAATAGTTTCAATCGTTCTCCCACTCTTCCCCGGGATTCATGCCCGGGGCTGTGGAAGTGTCCCTGGGCACGTCCGAGCGTCTTCCCCCCGGGAAAAAAAACTTCCATATTTCCACCCCACGATGCCCGGGGAAGGTAGCCCAGGCCCGGGGGAGGCCACCCCCGGGTCCGGGGAACTGCGCCCCCCGCTGGTCGCCCGGGGAATTGCGTCCAAAAGGTGAAAAAAATACTTTGAAAATACTTTGAAATTCCTTACCCACTCGAGCCCGGGATTCATGCCCAGGGCTGTGGAAGTGTCCCTGGGCACGTCCGAGCGTCTTCCCCCCCCGGGAAAAACAAGTTCCAGATTTTCACCCCACGCTGCCCGGGGGAGGTAGCCCGGGCCTGGGGGAGGTCACCCCCGGGTCCGGGGGACTGCGCCCCGTGCTGGACACCCGGAGAAATGCATCCAAAAGGAGAAAAAAACACTGAAAACAGTTTGAAATGGTTCACCCACTCTTCCCCGGGATTCATGCCCAGGGCTGTGGAAGTGTCCCTGGGCACGTCCGAGCGTCTTCCCCCCGGAAAAAAAAAAGTTCCATATTTCCACCCCACGATGCCCGGGGAAGGTAGCCCGGGCCCGGGGGAGTCCATCCCCGGGTCCGGGGAACTGCGCCCCCCGCTGGTCGCCCGGGGAATTGCGTCCAAAAGGTGCAAAAAATACTTTGAAAATAGTTTGAAATCGTTCGCCCACTCTTCCCCGGGATTCATGCCCGGGTCTGTGGAAGTGTCCCTGGGCACGTCCGAGCGTCTTCCCCCCCTGAAAAAAAAAGTTCCATATTTCCACCCCACGATGCCTGGGGAAGGTAGCCCGGGCCCGCGGGAGGTCACCCACGGGTCCGGGGCAATGCGCCCCCCGCAGGACAACCGGGGAAATGCATGCAAAAGGTGAAAAAAACACTTTGAAAATAGTTTCAATCGTTCTCCCACTCTTCCCCGGGATTCATGCCCGGGGCTGTGGAAGTGTCCCTGGGCACGTCCGAGCGTCTTCCCCCCGGGAAAAAAAACTTCCATATTTCCACCCCACGATGCCCGGGGAAGGTAGCCCAGGCCCGGGGGAGGCCACCCCCGGGTCCGGGGAACTGCGCCCCCCGCTGGTCGCCCGGGGAATTGCGTCCAAAAGGTGAAAAAAATACTTTGAAAATACTTTGAAATTCCTTACCCACTCGAGCCCGGGATTCATGCCCAGGGCTGTGGAAGTGTCCCTGGGCACGTCCGAGCGTCTTCCCCCCCCGGGAAAAACAAGTTCCAGATTTTCACCCCACGCTGCCCGGGGGAGGTAGCCCGGGCCTGGGGGAGGTCACCCCCGGGTCCGGGGGACTGCGCCCCGTGCTGGACACCCGGAGAAATGCATCCAAAAGGAGAAAAAAACACTGAAAACAGTTTGAAATGGTTCACCCACTCTTCCCCGGGATTCATGCCCAGGGCTGTGGAAGTGTCCCTGGGCACGTCCGAGCGTCTTCCCCCCGGAAAAAAAAAAGTTCCATATTTCCACCCCACGATGCCCGGGGAAGGTAGCCCGGGCCCGGGGGAGTCCATCCCCGGGTCCGGGGAACTGCGCCCCCCGCTGGTCGCCCGGGGAATTGCGTCCAAAAGGTGCAAAAAATACTTTGAAAATAGTTTGAAATCGTTCGCCCACTCTTCCCCGGGATTCATGCCCGGGTCTGTGGAAGTGTCCCTGGGCACGTCCGAGCGTCTTCCCCCCGGGAAAAAAAACTTCCATATTTCCACCCCACGATGCCCGGGGAAGGTAGCCCAGGCCCGGGGGAGGCCACCCCCGGGTCCGGGGAACTGCGCCCCCCGCTGGTCGCCCGGGGAATTGCGTCCAAAAGGTGAAAAAAATACTTTGAAAATACTTTGAAATTCCTTACCCACTCGAGCCCGGGATTCATGCCCAGGGCTGTGGAAGTGTCCCTGGGCACGTCCGAGCGTCTTCCCCCCCCGGGAAAAACAAGTTCCAGATTTTCACCCCACGCTGCCCGGGGGAGGTAGCCCGGGCCTGGGGGAGGTCACCCCCGGGTCCGGGGGACTGCGCCCCGTGCTGGACACCCGGAGAAATGCATCCAAAAGGAGAAAAAAACACTGAAAACAGTTTGAAATGGTTCACCCACTCTTCCCCGGGATTCATGCCCAGGGCTGTGGAAGTGTCCCTGGGCACGTCCGAGCGTCTTCCCCCCGGAAAAAAAAAAGTTCCATATTTCCACCCCACGATGCCCGGGGAAGGTAGCCCGGGCCCGGGGGAGTCCATCCCCGGGTCCGGGGAACTGCGCCCCCCGCTGGTCGCCCGGGGAATTGCGTCCAAAAGGTGCAAAAAATACTTTGAAAATAGTTTGAAATCGTTCGCCCACTCTTCCCCGGGATTCATGCCCGGGTCTGTGGAAGTGTCCCTGGGCACGTCCGAGCGTCTTCCCCCCCTGAAAAAAAAAGTTCCATATTTCCACCCCACGATGCCTGGGGAAGGTAGCCCGGGCCCGCGGGAGGTCACCCACGGGTCCGGGGCAATGCGCCCCCCGCAGGACAACCGGGGAAATGCATGCAAAAGGTGAAAAAAACACTTTGAAAATAGTTTCAATCGTTCTCCCACTCTTCCCCGGGATTCATGCCCGGGGCTGTGGAAGTGTCCCTGGGCACGTCCGAGCGTCTTCCCCCCGGGAAAAAAAACTTCCATATTTCCACCCCACGATGCCCGGGGAAGGTAGCCCAGGCCCGGGGGAGGCCACCCCCGGGTCCGGGGAACTGCGCCCCCCGCTGGTCGCCCGGGGAATTGCGTCCAAAAGGTGAAAAAAATACTTTGAAAATACTTTGAAATTCCTTACCCACTCGAGCCCGGGATTCATGCCCAGGGCTGTGGAAGTGTCCCTGGGCACGTCCGAGCGTCTTCCCCCCCCGGGAAAAACAAGTTCCAGATTTTCACCCCACGCTGCCCGGGGGAGGTAGCCCGGGCCTGGGGGAGGTCACCCCCGGGTCCGGGGGACTGCGCCCCGTGCTGGACACCCGGAGAAATGCATCCAAAAGGAGAAAAAAACACTGAAAACAGTTTGAAATGGTTCACCCACTCTTCCCCGGGATTCATGCCCAGGGCTGTGGAAGTGTCCCTGGGCACGTCCGAGCGTCTTCCCCCCGGAAAAAAAAAAGTTCCATATTTCCACCCCACGATGCCCGGGGAAGGTAGCCCGGGCCCGGGGGAGTCCATCCCCGGGTCCGGGGAACTGCGCCCCCCGCTGGTCGCCCGGGGAATTGCGTCCAAAAGGTGCAAAAAATACTTTGAAAATAGTTTGAAATCGTTCGCCCACTCTTCCCCGGGATTCATGCCCGGGTCTGTGGAAGTGTCCCTGGGCACGTCCGAGCGTCTTCCCCCCCTGAAAAAAAAAGTTCCATATTTCCACCCCACGATGCCTGGGGAAGGTAGCCCGGGCCCGCGGGAGGTCACCCACGGGTCCGGGGCAATGCGCCCCCCGCAGGACAACCGGGGAAATGCATGCAAAAGGTGAAAAAAACACTTTGAAAATAGTTTCAATCGTTCTCCCACTCTTCCCCGGGATTCATGCCCGGGGCTGTGGAAGTGTCCCTGGGCACGTCCGAGCGTCTTCCCCCCGGGAAAAAAAACTTCCATATTTCCACCCCACGATGCCCGGGGAAGGTAGCCCAGGCCCGGGGGAGGCCACCCCCGGGTCCGGGGAACTGCGCCCCCCGCTGGTCGCCCGGGGAATTGCGTCCAAAAGGTGAAAAAAATACTTTGAAAATACTTTGAAATTCCTTACCCACTCGAGCCCGGGATTCATGCCCAGGGCTGTGGAAGTGTCCCTGGGCACGTCCGAGCGTCTTCCCCCCCCGGGAAAAACAAGTTCCAGATTTTCACCCCACGCTGCCCGGGGGAGGTAGCCCGGGCCTGGGGGAGGTCACCCCCGGGTCCGGGGGACTGCGCCCCGTGCTGGACACCCGGAGAAATGCATCCAAAAGGAGAAAAAAACACTGAAAACAGTTTGAAATGGTTCACCCACTCTTCCCCGGGATTCATGCCCAGGGCTGTGGAAGTGTCCCTGGGCACGTCCGAGCGTCTTCCCCCCGGAAAAAAAAAAGTTCCATATTTCCACCCCACGATGCCCGGGGAAGGTAGCCCGGGCCCGGGGGAGTCCATCCCCGGGTCCGGGGAACTGCGCCCCCCGCTGGTCGCCCGGGGAATTGCGTCCAAAAGGTGCAAAAAATACTTTGACAATACTTTGAAATTCCTCACCCACTCGAGCCCGGGATTCATGCCCAGGGCTGTGGAAGTGTCCCTGGGCACGTCCGAGCGTCTTCCCCCCCCGGGAAAAACAAGTTCCAGATTTTCACCCCACGCTGCCCGGGGGAGGTAGCCCGGGCCTGGGGGAGGTCACCCCCGGGTCCGGGGGACTGCGCCCCGTGCTGGACACCCGGAGAAATGCATCCAAAAGGTGAAAAAAACACTGAAAACAGTTTGAAATGGTTCACCCACTCTTCCCCGGGAATCATGCCCAGGGCTGTGGAAGTGTCCCTGGGCACGTCCGAGCGTCTTCCCCCCGGAAAAAAAAAACTTCCATATTTCCACCCCACGATGCCCGGGGAAGGTAGCCCGGGCCCGGGGGAGGCCACTCCCGGGTCCGGGGACATGTGCCCCCCGCTGGTCGCCCGGGGAATTGCGTCCAAAAGGTGAAAAAAATACTTTGAAAATACTTTGAAATTCCTTACCCACTCGAGCCCGGGATTCATGCCCAGGGCTGTGGAAGTGTCCCTGGGCACGTCCGAGCGTCTTCCCCCCCCGGGAAAAACAAGTTCCAGATTTTCACCCCACGCTGCCCGGGGGAGGTAGCCCGGGCCTGGGGGAGGTCACCCCCGGGTCCGGGGGACTGCGCCCCGTGCTGGACACCCGGAGAAATGCATCCAAAAGGAGAAAAAAACACTGAAAACAGTTTGAAATGGTTCACCCACTCTTCCCCGGGATTCATGCCCAGGGCTGTGGAAGTGTCCCTGGGCACGTCCGAGCGTCTTCCCCCCGGAAAAAAAAAAGTTCCATATTTCCACCCCACGATGCCCGGGGAAGGTAGCCCGGGCCCGGGGGAGTCCATCCCCGGGTCCGGGGAACTGCGCCCCCCGCTGGTCGCCCGGGGAATTGCGTCCAAAAGGTGCAAAAAATACTTTGAAAATAGTTTGAAATCGTTCGCCCACTCTTCCCCGGGATTCATGCCCGGGTCTGTGGAAGTGTCCCTGGGCACGTCCGAGCGTCTTCCCCCCCTGAAAAAAAAAGTTCCATATTTCCACCCCACGATGCCTGGGGAAGGTAGCCCGGGCCCGCGGGAGGTCACCCACGGGTCCGGGGCAATGCGCCCCCCGCAGGACAACCGGGGAAATGCATGCAAAAGGTGAAAAAAACACTTTGAAAATAGTTTCAATCGTTCTCCCACTCTTCCCCGGGATTCATGCCCGGGGCTGTGGAAGTGTCCCTGGGCACGTCCGAGCGTCTTCCCCCCGGGAAAAAAAACTTCCATATTTCCACCCCACGATGCCCGGGGAAGGTAGCCCAGGCCCGGGGGAGGCCACCCCCGGGTCCGGGGAACTGCGCCCCCCGCTGGTCGCCCGGGGAATTGCGTCCAAAAGGTGAAAAAAATACTTTGAAAATACTTTGAAATTCCTTACCCACTCGAGCCCGGGATTCATGCCCAGGGCTGTGGAAGTGTCCCTGGGCACGTCCGAGCGTCTTCCCCCCCCGGGAAAAACAAGTTCCAGATTTTCACCCCACGCTGCCCGGGGGAGGTAGCCCGGGCCTGGGGGAGGTCACCCCCGGGTCCGGGGGACTGCGCCCCGTGCTGGACACCCGGAGAAATGCATCCAAAAGGAGAAAAAAACACTGAAAACAGTTTGAAATGGTTCACCCACTCTTCCCCGGGATTCATGCCCAGGGCTGTGGAAGTGTCCCTGGGCACGTCCGAGCGTCTTCCCCCCGGAAAAAAAAAAGTTCCATATTTCCACCCCACGATGCCCGGGGAAGGTAGCCCGGGCCCGGGGGAGTCCATCCCCGGGTCCGGGGAACTGCGCCCCCCGCTGGTCGCCCGGGGAATTGCGTCCAAAAGGTGCAAAAAATACTTTGAAAATAGTTTGAAATCGTTCGCCCACTCTTCCCCGGGATTCATGCCCGGGTCTGTGGAAGTGTCCCTGGGCACGTCCGAGCGTCTTCCCCCCCTGAAAAAAAAAGTTCCATATTTCCACCCCACGATGCCTGGGGAAGGTAGCCCGGGCCCGCGGGAGGTCACCCACGGGTCCGGGGCAATGCGCCCCCCGCAGGACAACCGGGGAAATGCATGCAAAAGGTGAAAAAAACACTTTGAAAATAGTTTCAATCGTTCTCCCACTCTTCCCCGGGATTCATGCCCGGGGCTGTGGAAGTGTCCCTGGGCACGTCCGAGCGTCTTCCCCCCGGGAAAAAAAACTTCCATATTTCCACCCCACGATGCCCGGGGAAGGTAGCCCAGGCCCGGGGGAGGCCACCCCCGGGTCCGGGGAACTGCGCCCCCCGCTGGTCGCCCGGGGAATTGCGTCCAAAAGGTGAAAAAAATACTTTGAAAATACTTTGAAATTCCTTACCCACTCGAGCCCGGGATTCATGCCCAGGGCTGTGGAAGTGTCCCTGGGCACGTCCGAGCGTCTTCCCCCCCCGGGAAAAACAAGTTCCAGATTTTCACCCCACGCTGCCCGGGGGAGGTAGCCCGGGCCTGGGGGAGGTCACCCCCGGGTCCGGGGGACTGCGCCCCGTGCTGGACACCCGGAGAAATGCATCCAAAAGGAGAAAAAAACACTGAAAACAGTTTGAAATGGTTCACCCACTCTTCCCCGGGATTCATGCCCAGGGCTGTGGAAGTGTCCCTGGGCACGTCCGAGCGTCTTCCCCCCGGGAAAAAAAACTTCCATATTTCCACCCCACGATGCCCGGGGAAGGTAGCCCAGGCCCGGGGGAGGCCACCCCCGGGTCCGGGGAACTGCGCCCCCCGCTGGTCGCCCGGGGAATTGCGTCCAAAAGGTGAAAAAAATACTTTGAAAATACTTTGAAATTCCTTACCCACTCGAGCCCGGGATTCATGCCCAGGGCTGTGGAAGTGTCCCTGGGCACGTCCGAGCGTCTTCCCCCCCCGGGAAAAACAAGTTCCAGATTTTCACCCCACGCTGCCCGGGGGAGGTAGCCCGGGCCTGGGGGAGGTCACCCCCGGGTCCGGGGGACTGCGCCCCGTGCTGGACACCCGGAGAAATGCATCCAAAAGGAGAAAAAAACACTGAAAACAGTTTGAAATGGTTCACCCACTCTTCCCCGGGATTCATGCCCAGGGCTGTGGAAGTGTCCCTGGGCACGTCCGAGCGTCTTCCCCCCGGAAAAAAAAAAGTTCCATATTTCCACCCCACGATGCCCGGGGAAGGTAGCCCGGGCCCGGGGGAGTCCATCCCCGGGTCCGGGGAACTGCGCCCCCCGCTGGTCGCCCGGGGAATTGCGTCCAAAAGGTGCAAAAAATACTTTGAAAATAGTTTGAAATCGTTCGCCCACTCTTCCCCGGGATTCATGCCCGGGTCTGTGGAAGTGTCCCTGGGCACGTCCGAGCGTCTTCCCCCCCTGAAAAAAAAAGTTCCATATTTCCACCCCACGATGCCTGGGGAAGGTAGCCCGGGCCCGCGGGAGGTCACCCACGGGTCCGGGGCAATGCGCCCCCCGCAGGACAACCGGGGAAATGCATGCAAAAGGTGAAAAAAACACTTTGAAAATAGTTTCAATCGTTCTCCCACTCTTCCCCGGGATTCATGCCCGGGGCTGTGGAAGTGTCCCTGGGCACGTCCGAGCGTCTTCCCCCCGGGAAAAAAAACTTCCATATTTCCACCCCACGATGCCCGGGGAAGGTAGCCCAGGCCCGGGGGAGGCCACCCCCGGGTCCGGGGAACTGCGCCCCCCGCTGGTCGCCCGGGGAATTGCGTCCAAAAGGTGAAAAAAATACTTTGAAAATACTTTGAAATTCCTTACCCACTCGAGCCCGGGATTCATGCCCAGGGCTGTGGAAGTGTCCCTGGGCACGTCCGAGCGTCTTCCCCCCCCGGGAAAAACAAGTTCCAGATTTTCACCCCACGCTGCCCGGGGGAGGTAGCCCGGGCCTGGGGGAGGTCACCCCCGGGTCCGGGGGACTGCGCCCCGTGCTGGACACCCGGAGAAATGCATCCAAAAGGAGAAAAAAACACTGAAAACAGTTTGAAATGGTTCACCCACTCTTCCCCGGGATTCATGCCCAGGGCTGTGGAAGTGTCCCTGGGCACGTCCGAGCGTCTTCCCCCCGGAAAAAAAAAAGTTCCATATTTCCACCCCACGATGCCCGGGGAAGGTAGCCCGGGCCCGGGGGAGTCCATCCCCGGGTCCGGGGAACTGCGCCCCCCGCTGGTCGCCCGGGGAATTGCGTCCAAAAGGTGCAAAAAATACTTTGAAAATAGTTTGAAATCGTTCGCCCACTCTTCCCCGGGATTCATGCCCGGGTCTGTGGAAGTGTCCCTGGGCACGTCCGAGCGTCTTCCCCCCCTGAAAAAAAAAGTTCCATATTTCCACCCCACGATGCCTGGGGAAGGTAGCCCGGGCCCGCGGGAGGTCACCCACGGGTCCGGGGCAATGCGCCCCCCGCAGGACAACCGGGGAAATGCATGCAAAAGGTGAAAAAAACACTTTGAAAATAGTTTCAATCGTTCTCCCACTCTTCCCCGGGATTCATGCCCGGGGCTGTGGAAGTGTCCCTGGGCACGTCCGAGCGTCTTCCCCCCGGGAAAAAAAACTTCCATATTTCCACCCCACGATGCCCGGGGAAGGTAGCCCAGGCCCGGGGGAGGCCACCCCCGGGTCCGGGGAACTGCGCCCCCCGCTGGTCGCCCGGGGAATTGCGTCCAAAAGGTGAAAAAAATACTTTGAAAATACTTTGAAATTCCTTACCCACTCGAGCCCGGGATTCATGCCCAGGGCTGTGGAAGTGTCCCTGGGCACGTCCGAGCGTCTTCCCCCCCCGGGAAAAACAAGTTCCAGATTTTCACCCCACGCTGCCCGGGGGAGGTAGCCCGGGCCTGGGGGAGGTCACCCCCGGGTCCGGGGGACTGCGCCCCGTGCTGGACACCCGGAGAAATGCATCCAAAAGGAGAAAAAAACACTGAAAACAGTTTGAAATGGTTCACCCACTCTTCCCCGGGATTCATGCCCAGGGCTGTGGAAGTGTCCCTGGGCACGTCCGAGCGTCTTCCCCCCGGAAAAAAAAAAGTTCCATATTTCCACCCCACGATGCCCGGGGAAGGTAGCCCGGGCCCGGGGGAGTCCATCCCCGGGTCCGGGGAACTGCGCCCCCCGCTGGTCGCCCGGGGAATTGCGTCCAAAAGGTGCAAAAAATACTTTGAAAATAGTTTGAAATCGTTCGCCCACTCTTCCCCGGGATTCATGCCCGGGTCTGTGGAAGTGTCCCTGGGCACGTCCGAGCGTCTTCCCCCCCTGAAAAAAAAAGTTCCATATTTCCACCCCACGATGCCTGGGGAAGGTAGCCCGGGCCCGCGGGAGGTCACCCACGGGTCCGGGGCAATGCGCCCCCCGCAGGACAACCGGGGAAATGCATGCAAAAGGTGAAAAAAACACTTTGAAAATAGTTTCAATCGTTCTCCCACTCTTCCCCGGGATTCATGCCCGGGGCTGTGGAAGTGTCCCTGGGCACGTCCGAGCGTCTTCCCCCCGGGAAAAAAAACTTCCATATTTCCACCCCACGATGCCCGGGGAAGGTAGCCCAGGCCCGGGGGAGGCCACCCCCGGGTCCGGGGAACTGCGCCCCCCGCTGGTCGCCCGGGGAATTGCGTCCAAAAGGTGAAAAAAATACTTTGAAAATACTTTGAAATTCCTTACCCACTCGAGCCCGGGATTCATGCCCAGGGCTGTGGAAGTGTCCCTGGGCACGTCCGAGCGTCTTCCCCCCCCGGGAAAAACAAGTTCCAGATTTTCACCCCACGCTGCCCGGGGGAGGTAGCCCGGGCCTGGGGGAGGTCACCCCCGGGTCCGGGGGACTGCGCCCCGTGCTGGACACCCGGAGAAATGCATCCAAAAGGAGAAAAAAACACTGAAAACAGTTTGAAATGGTTCACCCACTCTTCCCCGGGATTCATGCCCAGGGCTGTGGAAGTGTCCCTGGGCACGTCCGAGCGTCTTCCCCCCGGAAAAAAAAAAGTTCCATATTTCCACCCCACGATGCCCGGGGAAGGTAGCCCGGGCCCGGGGGAGTCCATCCCCGGGTCCGGGGAACTGCGCCCCCCGCTGGTCGCCCGGGGAATTGCGTCCAAAAGGTGCAAAAAATACTTTGACAATACTTTGAAATTCCTCACCCACTCGAGCCCGGGATTCATGCCCAGGGCTGTGGAAGTGTCCCTGGGCACGTCCGAGCGTCTTCCCCCCCCGGGAAAAACAAGTTCCAGATTTTCACCCCACGCTGCCCGGGGGAGGTAGCCCGGGCCTGGGGGAGGTCACCCCCGGGTCCGGGGGACTGCGCCCCGTGCTGGACACCCGGAGAAATGCATCCAAAAGGTGAAAAAAACACTGAAAACAGTTTGAAATGGTTCACCCACTCTTCCCCGGGAATCATGCCCAGGGCTGTGGAAGTGTCCCTGGGCACGTCCGAGCGTCTTCCCCCCGGAAAAAAAAAACTTCCATATTTCCACCCCACGATGCCCGGGGAAGGTAGCCCGGGCCCGGGGGAGGCCACTCCCGGGTCCGGGGACATGTGCCCCCCGCTGGCCGACCCGAGAATTGCACAGAAAGGGTGAAAAAAGCACTTAGAAAATATCTTGAAACCGTTCACCCACTCTTCCCCGGGATTCATGCCCAGGGCTGTGGAAGTGTCCCTGGGCAGGCTGAAGCTTCTGCCCCCCGGAAAAAAAAAACTTCCATATTTCCACCCCCCGCTACCCAGGGAAGGTAGCCCAGGCCCGGGGAAGGTCACCCCCGGGTCCGGGGCACTGCGCCCCCCGCAGGACACCCGGAGAATTGCATCCAAAAGGTGAAAAAAGCACTTAGAAAATACTTCAAAATTCCTCACCCACTCAAGCCCGGGATTCATGCCCAGGGCTGTGGAAGTGTCCCCGGGCAAGCCGAAGCTTCTGCCCCCCTGAAAAAAAAAACTTCCATATTTCCACCCCACGCTACCCAGGGAAGGTAGCCCGGGCCTGGGGGAGGTCACCCCTGGGTCCGGGGCACCGCTGGCCACCCGGAGAAATGGAGTCAAGCCGTGAGAAAAAAAGCACTTTGAATTGAGAAATGGAGTCAAGCCGTAAAAATGCACTTTGAAAATACTTTGATTCCTCTCACCCACTCTTCCCCAGGATTCATGCCCAGGGCTGTGGAAGTGTCCCCGGGCATGAAGAAGCGTCTTTTCCCCCTGAAAAAAAAAACTTCCATATTTCCACCCCACGCTACCCAGGGAAGGTAGCCCGGGCCAGGGGGACGTCGTCCCGGGGTCCGGGGACATGTGCCCCCCGCTGGCCGACCCGAGAATTGCACAGAAAGGGTGAAAAAAGCACTTTGAAAATACTTTGATTCCTCACCCACTCTTCCCCGGGATTCATGCCCGGGCCTATGGAAGTGTCCCCGGGCATGAAGAAGCGTCTTTTCCCCCTGAAAAAAAAAACTTCCATATTTCCACCCCACGCTGCCCGGGGGAGGTAGCCCAGGCCCGGGGGAGGTCACCCCCGGGTCCGGGGCACTGCGTCCCCCGCAGGACAACCGGGGAATTGCGTCCAAAAGGTGAAAAAAATACTTTGAAAATAGTTTGAAATCGTTCGCCCACTCTTCCCCGGGATTCATGCCCAGGGCTGTGGAAGTGTCCCTGGGCACGTCCGAGCGTCTTCCCCCCCCGGGAAAAACAAGTTCCAGATTTTCACCCCACGCTGCCCGGGGGAGGTAGCCCGGGCCTGGTTGAGGTCACCCCCGGGTCCGGGGGACTGCGCCCCGTGCTGGACACCCGGAGAAATGCATCCAAAAGGTGAAAAAAAACACTGAAAACAGTTTGAAACTGTTCACCCACTCTTCCCCGGGATTCATGCCCAGGGCTGTGGAAGTGTCCCCGGGCAAGATGAAGCTTATGCCCCCCTGAAAAAAAAAACTTCCATATTTCCACCCCCCGCTACCCAGGGAAGGTAGCCCGGGCCCGGGGGAGGTCACCCCCGGGTCCGGGGCACTGCGCCCCCCGCAGGACACCCGGAGAATTGCATCCAAAAGGTGAAAAAAGCACTTAGAAAATATCTTGAAATCGTTCACCCACTCTTCCCCGGGATTCATGCCCAGGGCTGTGGAAGTGTCCCTGGGCAGGCTGAAGCTTCTGCCCCCCCGGGAAAAAAAAACTTCCATATTTCCACCCCACGCTACCCAGGGAAGGTAGCCCAGGCCCGGGGGAGGTCACCCCCGGGTCCGGGGCACTGCGCCACCCGCAGGACACCCGGGGAATTGCATCCAAAAGGTGAAAAAAGCACTTAGAAAATATCTTGAAATCGTTCACCCACTCTTCCCCGGGATTCATGCCCAGGGCTGTGGAAGTGTCCCTGGGCACGTTCGAGCGTCCTCCCCCCTGAAAAAAAAACTTCCATATTTCCACCCCCCGCTACCCAGGGAAGGTAGCCCAGGCCCGGGGGAGGTCACCCCCGGGTCCGGGGCACTGCGCCACCCGCAGGACACCCGGGGAATTGCATCCAAAAGGTGAAAAAAGCACTTAGAAAATATCTTGAAATCGTTCACCCACTCTTCCCCGGGATTCATGCCCAGGGCTGTGGAAGTGTCCCTGGGCACGTTCGAGCGTCCTCCCCCCTGAAAAAAAAACTTCCATATTTCCACCCCCCGCTACCCAGGGAAGGTAGCCCAGGCCCGGGGGAGGTCATCCCCGGGTCTGGGGACCGGCGTCCCCCGCAGGACAACCGGGGAATTGCGTCCAAAAGGTGAAAAAAATACTTTGAAAATACTTTGAAATTCCTCACCCACTCGATCCCGGGATTCATGCCCTGGCCTATGGAAGTGTCCCCGGGCATGACAAAGCGTCTTCCCCCCCTGAAATAAAAACTTCCACAAAACCACCCCGCGCTGGCCAGGGAAGGTAGCCCGGGCCAGGGGGACGTCGTCCAGGGGTCCGGGGACATGTGCCCCCCGCTGGCCGACCTGAGAATTGCACAGAAAGGGTGAAAAAAGCACTTTGAATATACTTTGATTCCTCACCCACTCTTCCCCGGGATTCATGCCCGGGCCTATGGAAGTGTCCCCGGGCATGAAGAAGCGTCTTCCCCCCTGAAAAAAAAAGTTCCATATTTCCACCCCACGCTACCCAGGGAAGGTAGCCCGGGCCCGGGGGAGGTCACCCCCGGGTCCGGGGAACTGCGCCACCCGCAGGACACCCGGGGAAATGCGTCCAAAAGGTGATAAAAATACTTTGAAAATAGTTTGAAATCGTTCACCCACTCTTCCCCGGGATTCATGCCCAGGGCTGTGGAAGTGTCCCCGGGCAAGCTGAAGCTTCTTCCCCCCTGAAAAAAAAAAGTTCCATATTTCCTCCCCACGATGCCCGGGGAAGGTAGCCCAGGCCCGGGGGAGGTCACCCCCGGGTCCGGGGCACTGCGCCCCCCGCTGGTCGCCCGGGGAAATGCATCCAAACTGTGAAAAAATACTTTGAAAATAGTTTGAAACAGCTCGCCCACTCTTCCCCGGGATTCATGCCCAGGGCTGTGGAAGTGTCCCTGGGCACGTCCGAGCGTCTTCCCCCCGGGAAAAACAAGTTCCAGATTTTCACCCCCACGCTGCCCGGGGGAGGTAGCCCGGGCCTGGGTGAGGTCACCCCCGGGTCCGGGGGACTGCGCCCCGTGCTGGACACCCGGAGAAATGCATCTAATCGGTGAAAAAAACACTGAAAACAGTT
>NW_028142133.1:92500-110000 GCF_055691185.1 Crinia signifera
GGCCCGGGGGAGGTCACCCCCGGGTCCGGGGCACTGCGTCCCCCGCAGGACAACCGGGGAATAGCGTCCAAAAGGTGAAAAAACACTTTGAAAATAGCTTCAATCGTTCTCCCACTCTTCCCCGGGATTCATGCCCAGGGCTGTGGAAGTGTCCCTGGGTAAGTTCGAGCGTCTTCCCCCCGGGAAAAAAAAACTTCCATATTTCCACCCCACGATGCCCGGGGAAGGTAGCCCGGGGGAGTCCATCCCCGGGTCCGGGGAACTGCGCCTCCCACTGGTCGCCCGGGGAATTGCGTCCAAAAGGTGAAAAAAATACTTTGAAAATACTTTGAAATTGTTCGCCCACTCTTCCCCGGGATTCATGCCCAGGGCTGTGGAAGTGTCCCTGGGCACGTCCGAGCGTCTTCCCCCCCGGGAAAAACAAGTTCCAGATTTTCACCCCACGCTGCCCGGGGGAGGTAGCCCGGGCCTGGGGGAGGTCACCCCCGGGTCCGGGGGACTGCGCCTCGTGCTGGACACCCGGAGAAATGCATCCAAAAGGTGAAAAAAACACTGAAAACAGTTTGAAATGGTTCACCCACTCTTCCCCGGGATTCATGCCCGGGGCTGTGGAAGTGTCCCTGGGCACGTCCGAGCGTCTTCCCCCCGGGAAAAAAAAAACTTCCATATTTCCACCCCACGCTACCCAGGGAAGGTAGCCCGGGCCTGGGGGAGGTCACCCCCGGGTCCGGGGGACTGCGCCCCGTGCTGGACACCCGGAGAAATGCATCCAAAAGGAGAAAAAAACACTGAAAACAGTTTGAAATGGTTCACCCACTCTTCCCCGGGATTCATGCCCAGGGCTGTGGAAGTGTCCCTGGGCACGTCCGAGCGTCTTCCCCCCGGAAAAAAAAAAGTTCCATATTTCCACCCCACGATGCCCGGGGAAGGTAGCCCGGGCCCGGGGGAGTCCATCCCCGGGTCCGGGGAACTGCGCCCCCCGCTGGTCGCCCGGGGAATTGCGTCCAAAAGGTGCAAAAAATACTTTGAAAATAGTTTGAAATCGTTCGCCCACTCTTCCCCGGGATTCATGCCCGGGTCTGTGGAAGTGTCCCTGGGCACGTCCGAGCGTCTTCCCCCCCTGAAAAAAAAAGTTCCATATTTCCACCCCACGATGCCTGGGGAAGGTAGCCCGGGCCCGCGGGAGGTCACCCACGGGTCCGGGGCAATGCGCCCCCCGCAGGACAACCGGGGAAATGCATGCAAAAGGTGAAAAAAACACTTTGAAAATAGTTTCAATCGTTCTCCCACTCTTCCCCGGGATTCATGCCCGGGGCTGTGGAAGTGTCCCTGGGCACGTCCGAGCGTCTTCCCCCCGGGAAAAAAAACTTCCATATTTCCACCCCACGATGCCCGGGGAAGGTAGCCCAGGCCCGGGGGAGGCCACCCCCGGGTCCGGGGAACTGCGCCCCCCGCTGGTCGCCCGGGGAATTGCGTCCAAAAGGTGAAAAAAATACTTTGAAAATACTTTGAAATTCCTTACCCACTCGAGCCCGGGATTCATGCCCAGGGCTGTGGAAGTGTCCCTGGGCACGTCCGAGCGTCTTCCCCCCCCGGGAAAAACAAGTTCCAGATTTTCACCCCACGCTGCCCGGGGGAGGTAGCCCGGGCCTGGGGGAGGTCACCCCCGGGTCCGGGGGACTGCGCCCCGTGCTGGACACCCGGAGAAATGCATCCAAAAGGAGAAAAAAACACTGAAAACAGTTTGAAATGGTTCACCCACTCTTCCCCGGGATTCATGCCCAGGGCTGTGGAAGTGTCCCTGGGCACGTCCGAGCGTCTTCCCCCCGGAAAAAAAAAAGTTCCATATTTCCACCCCACGATGCCCGGGGAAGGTAGCCCGGGCCCGGGGGAGTCCATCCCCGGGTCCGGGGAACTGCGCCCCCCGCTGGTCGCCCGGGGAATTGCGTCCAAAAGGTGCAAAAAATACTTTGAAAATAGTTTGAAATCGTTCGCCCACTCTTCCCCGGGATTCATGCCCGGGTCTGTGGAAGTGTCCCTGGGCACGTCCGAGCGTCTTCCCCCCGGGAAAAAAAACTTCCATATTTCCACCCCACGATGCCCGGGGAAGGTAGCCCAGGCCCGGGGGAGGCCACCCCCGGGTCCGGGGAACTGCGCCCCCCGCTGGTCGCCCGGGGAATTGCGTCCAAAAGGTGAAAAAAATACTTTGAAAATACTTTGAAATTCCTTACCCACTCGAGCCCGGGATTCATGCCCAGGGCTGTGGAAGTGTCCCTGGGCACGTCCGAGCGTCTTCCCCCCCCGGGAAAAACAAGTTCCAGATTTTCACCCCACGCTGCCCGGGGGAGGTAGCCCGGGCCTGGGGGAGGTCACCCCCGGGTCCGGGGGACTGCGCCCCGTGCTGGACACCCGGAGAAATGCATCCAAAAGGAGAAAAAAACACTGAAAACAGTTTGAAATGGTTCACCCACTCTTCCCCGGGATTCATGCCCAGGGCTGTGGAAGTGTCCCTGGGCACGTCCGAGCGTCTTCCCCCCGGAAAAAAAAAAGTTCCATATTTCCACCCCACGATGCCCGGGGAAGGTAGCCCGGGCCCGTGGGAGTCCATCCCCGGGTCCGGGGAACTGCGCCCCCCGCTGGTCGCCCGGGGAATTGCGTCCAAAAGGTGCAAAAAATACTTTGAAAATAGTTTGAAATCGTTCGCCCACTCTTCCCCGGGATTCATGCCCGGGTCTGTGGAAGTGTCCCTGGGCACGTCCGAGCGTCTTCCCCCCCTGAAAAAAAAAGTTCCATATTTCCACCCCACGATGCCTGGGGAAGGTAGCCCGGGCCCGCGGGAGGTCACCCACGGGTCCGGGGCAATGCGCCCCCCGCAGGACAACCGGGGAAATGCATGCAAAAGGTGAAAAAAACACTTTGAAAATAGTTTCAATCGTTCTCCCACTCTTCCCCGGGATTCATGCCCGGGGCTGTGGAAGTGTCCCTGGGCACGTCCGAGCGTCTTCCCCCCGGGAAAAAAAACTTCCATATTTCCACCCCACGATGCCCGGGGAAGGTAGCCCAGGCCCGGGGGAGGCCACCCCCGGGTCCGGGGAACTGCGCCCCCCGCTGGTCGCCCGGGGAATTGCGTCCAAAAGGTGAAAAAAATACTTTGAAAATACTTTGAAATTCCTTACCCACTCGAGCCCGGGATTCATGCCCAGGGCTGTGGAAGTGTCCCTGGGCACGTCCGAGCGTCTTCCCCCCCCGGGAAAAACAAGTTCCAGATTTTCACCCCACGCTGCCCGGGGGAGGTAGCCCGGGCCTGGGGGAGGTCACCCCCGGGTCCGGGGGACTGCGCCCCGTGCTGGACACCCGGAGAAATGCATCCAAAAGGAGAAAAAAACACTGAAAACAGTTTGAAATGGTTCACCCACTCTTCCCCGGGATTCATGCCCAGGGCTGTGGAAGTGTCCCTGGGCACGTCCGAGCGTCTTCCCCCCGGAAAAAAAAAAGTTCCATATTTCCACCCCACGATGCCCGGGGAAGGTAGCCCGGGCCCGGGGGAGTCCATCCCCGGGTCCGGGGAACTGCGCCCCCCGCTGGTCGCCCGGGGAATTGCGTCCAAAAGGTGCAAAAAATACTTTGAAAATAGTTTGAAATCGTTCGCCCACTCTTCCCCGGGATTCATGCCCGGGTCTGTGGAAGTGTCCCTGGGCACGTCCGAGCGTCTTCCCCCCCTGAAAAAAAAAGTTCCATATTTCCACCCCACGATGCCTGGGGAAGGTAGCCCGGGCCCGCGGGAGGTCACCCACGGGTCCGGGGCAATGCGCCCCCCGCAGGACAACCGGGGAAATGCATGCAAAAGGTGAAAAAAACACTTTGAAAATAGTTTCAATCGTTCTCCCACTCTTCCCCGGGATTCATGCCCGGGGCTGTGGAAGTGTCCCTGGGCACGTCCGAGCGTCTTCCCCCCGGGAAAAAAAACTTCCATATTTCCACCCCACGATGCCCGGGGAAGGTAGCCCAGGCCCGGGGGAGGCCACCCCCGGGTCCGGGGAACTGCGCCCCCCGCTGGTCGCCCGGGGAATTGCGTCCAAAAGGTGAAAAAAATACTTTGAAAATACTTTGAAATTCCTTACCCACTCGAGCCCGGGATTCATGCCCAGGGCTGTGGAAGTGTCCCTGGGCACGTCCGAGCGTCTTCCCCCCCCGGGAAAAACAAGTTCCAGATTTTCACCCCACGCTGCCCGGGGGAGGTAGCCCGGGCCTGGGGGAGGTCACCCCCGGGTCCGGGGGACTGCGCCCCGTGCTGGACACCCGGAGAAATGCATCCAAAAGGAGAAAAAAACACTGAAAACAGTTTGAAATGGTTCACCCACTCTTCCCCGGGATTCATGCCCAGGGCTGTGGAAGTGTCCCTGGGCACGTCCGAGCGTCTTCCCCCCGGAAAAAAAAAAGTTCCATATTTCCACCCCACGATGCCCGGGGAAGGTAGCCCGGGCCCGGGGGAGTCCATCCCCGGGTCCGGGGAACTGCGCCCCCCGCTGGTCGCCCGGGGAATTGCGTCCAAAAGGTGCAAAAAATACTTTGAAAATAGTTTGAAATCGTTCGCCCACTCTTCCCCGGGATTCATGCCCGGGTCTGTGGAAGTGTCCCTGGGCACGTCCGAGCGTCTTCCCCCCGGGAAAAAAAACTTCCATATTTCCACCCCACGATGCCCGGGGAAGGTAGCCCAGGCCCGGGGGAGGCCACCCCCGGGTCCGGGGAACTGCGCCCCCCGCTGGTCGCCCGGGGAATTGCGTCCAAAAGGTGAAAAAAATACTTTGAAAATACTTTGAAATTCCTTACCCACTCGAGCCCGGGATTCATGCCCAGGGCTGTGGAAGTGTCCCTGGGCACGTCCGAGCGTCTTCCCCCCCCGGGAAAAACAAGTTCCAGATTTTCACCCCACGCTGCCCGGGGGAGGTAGCCCGGGCCTGGGGGAGGTCACCCCCGGGTCCGGGGGACTGCGCCCCGTGCTGGACACCCGGAGAAATGCATCCAAAAGGAGAAAAAAACACTGAAAACAGTTTGAAATGGTTCACCCACTCTTCCCCGGGATTCATGCCCAGGGCTGTGGAAGTGTCCCTGGGCACGTCCGAGCGTCTTCCCCCCGGAAAAAAAAAAGTTCCATATTTCCACCCCACGATGCCCGGGGAAGGTAGCCCGGGCCCGGGGGAGTCCATCCCCGGGTCCGGGGAACTGCGCCCCCCGCTGGTCGCCCGGGGAATTGCGTCCAAAAGGTGCAAAAAATACTTTGAAAATAGTTTGAAATCGTTCGCCCACTCTTCCCCGGGATTCATGCCCGGGTCTGTGGAAGTGTCCCTGGGCACGTCCGAGCGTCTTCCCCCCCTGAAAAAAAAAGTTCCATATTTCCACCCCACGATGCCTGGGGAAGGTAGCCCGGGCCCGCGGGAGGTCACCCACGGGTCCGGGGCAATGCGCCCCCCGCAGGACAACCGGGGAAATGCATGCAAAAGGTGAAAAAAACACTTTGAAAATAGTTTCAATCGTTCTCCCACTCTTCCCCGGGATTCATGCCCGGGGCTGTGGAAGTGTCCCTGGGCACGTCCGAGCGTCTTCCCCCCGGGAAAAAAAACTTCCATATTTCCACCCCACGATGCCCGGGGAAGGTAGCCCAGGCCCGGGGGAGGCCACCCCCGGGTCCGGGGAACTGCGCCCCCCGCTGGTCGCCCGGGGAATTGCGTCCAAAAGGTGAAAAAAATACTTTGAAAATACTTTGAAATTCCTTACCCACTCGAGCCCGGGATTCATGCCCAGGGCTGTGGAAGTGTCCCTGGGCACGTCCGAGCGTCTTCCCCCCCCGGGAAAAACAAGTTCCAGATTTTCACCCCACGCTGCCCGGGGGAGGTAGCCCGGGCCTGGGGGAGGTCACCCCCGGGTCCGGGGGACTGCGCCCCGTGCTGGACACCCGGAGAAATGCATCCAAAAGGAGAAAAAAACACTGAAAACAGTTTGAAATGGTTCACCCACTCTTCCCCGGGATTCATGCCCAGGGCTGTGGAAGTGTCCCTGGGCACGTCCGAGCGTCTTCCCCCCGGAAAAAAAAAAGTTCCATATTTCCACCCCACGATGCCCGGGGAAGGTAGCCCGGGCCCGGGGGAGTCCATCCCCGGGTCCGGGGAACTGCGCCCCCCGCTGGTCGCCCGGGGAATTGCGTCCAAAAGGTGCAAAAAATACTTTGAAAATAGTTTGAAATCGTTCGCCCACTCTTCCCCGGGATTCATGCCCGGGTCTGTGGAAGTGTCCCTGGGCACGTCCGAGCGTCTTCCCCCCCTGAAAAAAAAAGTTCCATATTTCCACCCCACGATGCCTGGGGAAGGTAGCCCGGGCCCGCGGGAGGTCACCCACGGGTCCGGGGCAATGCGCCCCCCGCAGGACAACCGGGGAAATGCATGCAAAAGGTGAAAAAAACACTTTGAAAATAGTTTCAATCGTTCTCCCACTCTTCCCCGGGATTCATGCCCGGGGCTGTGGAAGTGTCCCTGGGCACGTCCGAGCGTCTTCCCCCCGGGAAAAAAAACTTCCATATTTCCACCCCACGATGCCCGGGGAAGGTAGCCCAGGCCCGGGGGAGGCCACCCCCGGGTCCGGGGAACTGCGCCCCCCGCTGGTCGCCCGGGGAATTGCGTCCAAAAGGTGAAAAAAATACTTTGAAAATACTTTGAAATTCCTTACCCACTCGAGCCCGGGATTCATGCCCAGGGCTGTGGAAGTGTCCCTGGGCACGTCCGAGCGTCTTCCCCCCCCGGGAAAAACAAGTTCCAGATTTTCACCCCACGCTGCCCGGGGGAGGTAGCCCGGGCCTGGGGGAGGTCACCCCCGGGTCCGGGGGACTGCGCCCCGTGCTGGACACCCGGAGAAATGCATCCAAAAGGAGAAAAAAACACTGAAAACAGTTTGAAATGGTTCACCCACTCTTCCCCGGGATTCATGCCCAGGGCTGTGGAAGTGTCCCTGGGCACGTCCGAGCGTCTTCCCCCCGGAAAAAAAAAAGTTCCATATTTCCACCCCACGATGCCCGGGGAAGGTAGCCCGGGCCCGGGGGAGTCCATCCCCGGGTCCGGGGAACTGCGCCCCCCGCTGGTCGCCCGGGGAATTGCGTCCAAAAGGTGCAAAAAATACTTTGACAATACTTTGAAATTCCTCACCCACTCGAGCCCGGGATTCATGCCCAGGGCTGTGGAAGTGTCCCTGGGCACGTCCGAGCGTCTTCCCCCCCCGGGAAAAACAAGTTCCAGATTTTCACCCCACGCTGCCCGGGGGAGGTAGCCCGGGCCTGGGGGAGGTCACCCCCGGGTCCGGGGGACTGCGCCCCGTGCTGGACACCCGGAGAAATGCATCCAAAAGGTGAAAAAAACACTGAAAACAGTTTGAAATGGTTCACCCACTCTTCCCCGGGAATCATGCCCAGGGCTGTGGAAGTGTCCCTGGGCACGTCCGAGCGTCTTCCCCCCGGAAAAAAAAAACTTCCATATTTCCACCCCACGATGCCCGGGGAAGGTAGCCCGGGCCCGGGGGAGGCCACTCCCGGGTCCGGGGACATGTGCCCCCCGCTGGTCGCCCGGGGAATTGCGTCCAAAAGGTGAAAAAAATACTTTGAAAATACTTTGAAATTCCTTACCCACTCGAGCCCGGGATTCATGCCCAGGGCTGTGGAAGTGTCCCTGGGCACGTCCGAGCGTCTTCCCCCCCCGGGAAAAACAAGTTCCAGATTTTCACCCCACGCTGCCCGGGGGAGGTAGCCCGGGCCTGGGGGAGGTCACCCCCGGGTCCGGGGGACTGCGCCCCGTGCTGGACACCCGGAGAAATGCATCCAAAAGGAGAAAAAAACACTGAAAACAGTTTGAAATGGTTCACCCACTCTTCCCCGGGATTCATGCCCAGGGCTGTGGAAGTGTCCCTGGGCACGTCCGAGCGTCTTCCCCCCGGAAAAAAAAAAGTTCCATATTTCCACCCCACGATGCCCGGGGAAGGTAGCCCGGGCCCGGGGGAGTCCATCCCCGGGTCCGGGGAACTGCGCCCCCCGCTGGTCGCCCGGGGAATTGCGTCCAAAAGGTGCAAAAAATACTTTGAAAATAGTTTGAAATCGTTCGCCCACTCTTCCCCGGGATTCATGCCCGGGTCTGTGGAAGTGTCCCTGGGCACGTCCGAGCGTCTTCCCCCCCTGAAAAAAAAAGTTCCATATTTCCACCCCACGATGCCTGGGGAAGGTAGCCCGGGCCCGCGGGAGGTCACCCACGGGTCCGGGGCAATGCGCCCCCCGCAGGACAACCGGGGAAATGCATGCAAAAGGTGAAAAAAACACTTTGAAAATAGTTTCAATCGTTCTCCCACTCTTCCCCGGGATTCATGCCCGGGGCTGTGGAAGTGTCCCTGGGCACGTCCGAGCGTCTTCCCCCCGGGAAAAAAAACTTCCATATTTCCACCCCACGATGCCCGGGGAAGGTAGCCCAGGCCCGGGGGAGGCCACCCCCGGGTCCGGGGAACTGCGCCCCCCGCTGGTCGCCCGGGGAATTGCGTCCAAAAGGTGAAAAAAATACTTTGAAAATACTTTGAAATTCCTTACCCACTCGAGCCCGGGATTCATGCCCAGGGCTGTGGAAGTGTCCCTGGGCACGTCCGAGCGTCTTCCCCCCCCGGGAAAAACAAGTTCCAGATTTTCACCCCACGCTGCCCGGGGGAGGTAGCCCGGGCCTGGGGGAGGTCACCCCCGGGTCCGGGGGACTGCGCCCCGTGCTGGACACCCGGAGAAATGCATCCAAAAGGAGAAAAAAACACTGAAAACAGTTTGAAATGGTTCACCCACTCTTCCCCGGGATTCATGCCCAGGGCTGTGGAAGTGTCCCTGGGCACGTCCGAGCGTCTTCCCCCCGGAAAAAAAAAAGTTCCATATTTCCACCCCACGATGCCCGGGGAAGGTAGCCCGGGCCCGGGGGAGTCCATCCCCGGGTCCGGGGAACTGCGCCCCCCGCTGGTCGCCCGGGGAATTGCGTCCAAAAGGTGCAAAAAATACTTTGAAAATAGTTTGAAATCGTTCGCCCACTCTTCCCCGGGATTCATGCCCGGGTCTGTGGAAGTGTCCCTGGGCACGTCCGAGCGTCTTCCCCCCCTGAAAAAAAAAGTTCCATATTTCCACCCCACGATGCCTGGGGAAGGTAGCCCGGGCCCGCGGGAGGTCACCCACGGGTCCGGGGCAATGCGCCCCCCGCAGGACAACCGGGGAAATGCATGCAAAAGGTGAAAAAAACACTTTGAAAATAGTTTCAATCGTTCTCCCACTCTTCCCCGGGATTCATGCCCGGGGCTGTGGAAGTGTCCCTGGGCACGTCCGAGCGTCTTCCCCCCGGGAAAAAAAACTTCCATATTTCCACCCCACGATGCCCGGGGAAGGTAGCCCAGGCCCGGGGGAGGCCACCCCCGGGTCCGGGGAACTGCGCCCCCCGCTGGTCGCCCGGGGAATTGCGTCCAAAAGGTGAAAAAAATACTTTGAAAATACTTTGAAATTCCTTACCCACTCGAGCCCGGGATTCATGCCCAGGGCTGTGGAAGTGTCCCTGGGCACGTCCGAGCGTCTTCCCCCCCCGGGAAAAACAAGTTCCAGATTTTCACCCCACGCTGCCCGGGGGAGGTAGCCCGGGCCTGGGGGAGGTCACCCCCGGGTCCGGGGGACTGCGCCCCGTGCTGGACACCCGGAGAAATGCATCCAAAAGGAGAAAAAAACACTGAAAACAGTTTGAAATGGTTCACCCACTCTTCCCCGGGATTCATGCCCAGGGCTGTGGAAGTGTCCCTGGGCACGTCCGAGCGTCTTCCCCCCGGGAAAAAAAACTTCCATATTTCCACCCCACGATGCCCGGGGAAGGTAGCCCAGGCCCGGGGGAGGCCACCCCCGGGTCCGGGGAACTGCGCCCCCCGCTGGTCGCCCGGGGAATTGCGTCCAAAAGGTGAAAAAAATACTTTGAAAATACTTTGAAATTCCTTACCCACTCGAGCCCGGGATTCATGCCCAGGGCTGTGGAAGTGTCCCTGGGCACGTCCGAGCGTCTTCCCCCCCCGGGAAAAACAAGTTCCAGATTTTCACCCCACGCTGCCCGGGGGAGGTAGCCCGGGCCTGGGGGAGGTCACCCCCGGGTCCGGGGGACTGCGCCCCGTGCTGGACACCCGGAGAAATGCATCCAAAAGGAGAAAAAAACACTGAAAACAGTTTGAAATGGTTCACCCACTCTTCCCCGGGATTCATGCCCAGGGCTGTGGAAGTGTCCCTGGGCACGTCCGAGCGTCTTCCCCCCGGAAAAAAAAAAGTTCCATATTTCCACCCCACGATGCCCGGGGAAGGTAGCCCGGGCCCGGGGGAGTCCATCCCCGGGTCCGGGGAACTGCGCCCCCCGCTGGTCGCCCGGGGAATTGCGTCCAAAAGGTGCAAAAAATACTTTGAAAATAGTTTGAAATCGTTCGCCCACTCTTCCCCGGGATTCATGCCCGGGTCTGTGGAAGTGTCCCTGGGCACGTCCGAGCGTCTTCCCCCCCTGAAAAAAAAAGTTCCATATTTCCACCCCACGATGCCTGGGGAAGGTAGCCCGGGCCCGCGGGAGGTCACCCACGGGTCCGGGGCAATGCGCCCCCCGCAGGACAACCGGGGAAATGCATGCAAAAGGTGAAAAAAACACTTTGAAAATAGTTTCAATCGTTCTCCCACTCTTCCCCGGGATTCATGCCCGGGGCTGTGGAAGTGTCCCTGGGCACGTCCGAGCGTCTTCCCCCCGGGAAAAAAAACTTCCATATTTCCACCCCACGATGCCCGGGGAAGGTAGCCCAGGCCCGGGGGAGGCCACCCCCGGGTCCGGGGAACTGCGCCCCCCGCTGGTCGCCCGGGGAATTGCGTCCAAAAGGTGAAAAAAATACTTTGAAAATACTTTGAAATTCCTTACCCACTCGAGCCCGGGATTCATGCCCAGGGCTGTGGAAGTGTCCCTGGGCACGTCCGAGCGTCTTCCCCCCCCGGGAAAAACAAGTTCCAGATTTTCACCCCACGCTGCCCGGGGGAGGTAGCCCGGGCCTGGGGGAGGTCACCCCCGGGTCCGGGGGACTGCGCCCCGTGCTGGACACCCGGAGAAATGCATCCAAAAGGAGAAAAAAACACTGAAAACAGTTTGAAATGGTTCACCCACTCTTCCCCGGGATTCATGCCCAGGGCTGTGGAAGTGTCCCTGGGCACGTCCGAGCGTCTTCCCCCCGGAAAAAAAAAAGTTCCATATTTCCACCCCACGATGCCCGGGGAAGGTAGCCCGGGCCCGGGGGAGTCCATCCCCGGGTCCGGGGAACTGCGCCCCCCGCTGGTCGCCCGGGGAATTGCGTCCAAAAGGTGCAAAAAATACTTTGAAAATAGTTTGAAATCGTTCGCCCACTCTTCCCCGGGATTCATGCCCGGGTCTGTGGAAGTGTCCCTGGGCACGTCCGAGCGTCTTCCCCCCCTGAAAAAAAAAGTTCCATATTTCCACCCCACGATGCCTGGGGAAGGTAGCCCGGGCCCGCGGGAGGTCACCCACGGGTCCGGGGCAATGCGCCCCCCGCAGGACAACCGGGGAAATGCATGCAAAAGGTGAAAAAAACACTTTGAAAATAGTTTCAATCGTTCTCCCACTCTTCCCCGGGATTCATGCCCGGGGCTGTGGAAGTGTCCCTGGGCACGTCCGAGCGTCTTCCCCCCGGGAAAAAAAACTTCCATATTTCCACCCCACGATGCCCGGGGAAGGTAGCCCAGGCCCGGGGGAGGCCACCCCCGGGTCCGGGGAACTGCGCCCCCCGCTGGTCGCCCGGGGAATTGCGTCCAAAAGGTGAAAAAAATACTTTGAAAATACTTTGAAATTCCTTACCCACTCGAGCCCGGGATTCATGCCCAGGGCTGTGGAAGTGTCCCTGGGCACGTCCGAGCGTCTTCCCCCCCCGGGAAAAACAAGTTCCAGATTTTCACCCCACGCTGCCCGGGGGAGGTAGCCCGGGCCTGGGGGAGGTCACCCCCGGGTCCGGGGGACTGCGCCCCGTGCTGGACACCCGGAGAAATGCATCCAAAAGGAGAAAAAAACACTGAAAACAGTTTGAAATGGTTCACCCACTCTTCCCCGGGATTCATGCCCAGGGCTGTGGAAGTGTCCCTGGGCACGTCCGAGCGTCTTCCCCCCGGAAAAAAAAAAGTTCCATATTTCCACCCCACGATGCCCGGGGAAGGTAGCCCGGGCCCGGGGGAGTCCATCCCCGGGTCCGGGGAACTGCGCCCCCCGCTGGTCGCCCGGGGAATTGCGTCCAAAAGGTGCAAAAAATACTTTGAAAATAGTTTGAAATCGTTCGCCCACTCTTCCCCGGGATTCATGCCCGGGTCTGTGGAAGTGTCCCTGGGCACGTCCGAGCGTCTTCCCCCCCTGAAAAAAAAAGTTCCATATTTCCACCCCACGATGCCTGGGGAAGGTAGCCCGGGCCCGCGGGAGGTCACCCACGGGTCCGGGGCAATGCGCCCCCCGCAGGACAACCGGGGAAATGCATGCAAAAGGTGAAAAAAACACTTTGAAAATAGTTTCAATCGTTCTCCCACTCTTCCCCGGGATTCATGCCCGGGGCTGTGGAAGTGTCCCTGGGCACGTCCGAGCGTCTTCCCCCCGGGAAAAAAAACTTCCATATTTCCACCCCACGATGCCCGGGGAAGGTAGCCCAGGCCCGGGGGAGGCCACCCCCGGGTCCGGGGAACTGCGCCCCCCGCTGGTCGCCCGGGGAATTGCGTCCAAAAGGTGAAAAAAATACTTTGAAAATACTTTGAAATTCCTTACCCACTCGAGCCCGGGATTCATGCCCAGGGCTGTGGAAGTGTCCCTGGGCACGTCCGAGCGTCTTCCCCCCCCGGGAAAAACAAGTTCCAGATTTTCACCCCACGCTGCCCGGGGGAGGTAGCCCGGGCCTGGGGGAGGTCACCCCCGGGTCCGGGGGACTGCGCCCCGTGCTGGACACCCGGAGAAATGCATCCAAAAGGAGAAAAAAACACTGAAAACAGTTTGAAATGGTTCACCCACTCTTCCCCGGGATTCATGCCCAGGGCTGTGGAAGTGTCCCTGGGCACGTCCGAGCGTCTTCCCCCCGGAAAAAAAAAAGTTCCATATTTCCACCCCACGATGCCCGGGGAAGGTAGCCCGGGCCCGGGGGAGTCCATCCCCGGGTCCGGGGAACTGCGCCCCCCGCTGGTCGCCCGGGGAATTGCGTCCAAAAGGTGCAAAAAATACTTTGACAATACTTTGAAATTCCTCACCCACTCGAGCCCGGGATTCATGCCCAGGGCTGTGGAAGTGTCCCTGGGCACGTCCGAGCGTCTTCCCCCCCCGGGAAAAACAAGTTCCAGATTTTCACCCCACGCTGCCCGGGGGAGGTAGCCCGGGCCTGGGGGAGGTCACCCCCGGGTCCGGGGGACTGCGCCCCGTGCTGGACACCCGGAGAAATGCATCCAAAAGGTGAAAAAAACACTGAAAACAGTTTGAAATGGTTCACCCACTCTTCCCCGGGAATCATGCCCAGGGCTGTGGAAGTGTCCCTGGGCACGTCCGAGCGTCTTCCCCCCGGAAAAAAAAAACTTCCATATTTCCACCCCACGATGCCCGGGGAAGGTAGCCCGGGCCCGGGGGAGGCCACTCCCGGGTCCGGGGACATGTGCCCCCCGCTGGCCGACCCGAGAATTGCACAGAAAGGGTGAAAAAAGCACTTAGAAAATATCTTGAAACCGTTCACCCACTCTTCCCCGGGATTCATGCCCAGGGCTGTGGAAGTGTCCCTGGGCAGGCTGAAGCTTCTGCCCCCCGGAAAAAAAAAACTTCCATATTTCCACCCCCCGCTACCCAGGGAAGGTAGCCCAGGCCCGGGGAAGGTCACCCCCGGGTCCGGGGCACTGCGCCCCCCGCAGGACACCCGGAGAATTGCATCCAAAAGGTGAAAAAAGCACTTAGAAAATACTTCAAAATTCCTCACCCACTCAAGCCCGGGATTCATGCCCAGGGCTGTGGAAGTGTCCCCGGGCAAGCCGAAGCTTCTGCCCCCCTGAAAAAAAAAACTTCCATATTTCCACCCCACGCTACCCAGGGAAGGTAGCCCGGGCCTGGGGGAGGTCACCCCTGGGTCCGGGGCACCGCTGGCCACCCGGAGAAATGGAGTCAAGCCGTGAGAAAAAAAGCACTTTGAATTGAGAAATGGAGTCAAGCCGTAAAAATGCACTTTGAAAATACTTTGATTCCTCTCACCCACTCTTCCCCAGGATTCATGCCCAGGGCTGTGGAAGTGTCCCCGGGCATGAAGAAGCGTCTTTTCCCCCTGAAAAAAAAAACTTCCATATTTCCACCCCACGCTACCCAGGGAAGGTAGCCCGGGCCAGGGGGACGTCGTCCCGGGGTCCGGGGACATGTGCCCCCCGCTGGCCGACCCGAGAATTGCACAGAAAGGGTGAAAAAAGCACTTTGAAAATACTTTGATTCCTCACCCACTCTTCCCCGGGATTCATGCCCGGGCCTATGGAAGTGTCCCCGGGCATGAAGAAGCGTCTTTTCCCCCTGAAAAAAAAAACTTCCATATTTCCACCCCACGCTGCCCGGGGGAGGTAGCCCAGGCCCGGGGGAGGTCACCCCCGGGTCCGGGGCACTGCGTCCCCCGCAGGACAACCGGGGAATTGCGTCCAAAAGGTGAAAAAAATACTTTGAAAATAGTTTGAAATCGTTCGCCCACTCTTCCCCGGGATTCATGCCCAGGGCTGTGGAAGTGTCCCTGGGCACGTCCGAGCGTCTTCCCCCCCCGGGAAAAACAAGTTCCAGATTTTCACCCCACGCTGCCCGGGGGAGGTAGCCCGGGCCTGGTTGAGGTCACCCCCGGGTCCGGGGGACTGCGCCCCGTGCTGGACACCCGGAGAAATGCATCCAAAAGGTGAAAAAAAACACTGAAAACAGTTTGAAACTGTTCACCCACTCTTCCCCGGGATTCATGCCCAGGGCTGTGGAAGTGTCCCCGGGCAAGATGAAGCTTATGCCCCCCTGAAAAAAAAAACTTCCATATTTCCACCCCCCGCTACCCAGGGAAGGTAGCCCGGGCCCGGGGGAGGTCACCCCCGGGTCCGGGGCACTGCGCCCCCCGCAGGACACCCGGAGAATTGCATCCAAAAGGTGAAAAAAGCACTTAGAAAATATCTTGAAATCGTTCACCCACTCTTCCCCGGGATTCATGCCCAGGGCTGTGGAAGTGTCCCTGGGCAGGCTGAAGCTTCTGCCCCCCCGGGAAAAAAAAACTTCCATATTTCCACCCCACGCTACCCAGGGAAGGTAGCCCAGGCCCGGGGGAGGTCACCCCCGGGTCCGGGGCACTGCGCCACCCGCAGGACACCCGGGGAATTGCATCCAAAAGGTGAAAAAAGCACTTAGAAAATATCTTGAAATCGTTCACCCACTCTTCCCCGGGATTCATGCCCAGGGCTGTGGAAGTGTCCCTGGGCACGTTCGAGCGTCCTCCCCCCTGAAAAAAAAACTTCCATATTTCCACCCCCCGCTACCCAGGGAAGGTAGCCCAGGCCCGGGGGAGGTCACCCCCGGGTCCGGGGCACTGCGCCACCCGCAGGACACCCGGGGAATTGCATCCAAAAGGTGAAAAAAGCACTTAGAAAATATCTTGAAATCGTTCACCCACTCTTCCCCGGGATTCATGCCCAGGGCTGTGGAAGTGTCCCTGGGCACGTTCGAGCGTCCTCCCCCCTGAAAAAAAAACTTCCATATTTCCACCCCCCGCTACCCAGGGAAGGTAGCCCAGGCCCGGGGGAGGTCATCCCCGGGTCTGGGGACCGGCGTCCCCCGCAGGACAACCGGGGAATTGCGTCCAAAAGGTGAAAAAAATACTTTGAAAATACTTTGAAATTCCTCACCCACTCGATCCCGGGATTCATGCCCTGGCCTATGGAAGTGTCCCCGGGCATGACAAAGCGTCTTCCCCCCCTGAAATAAAAACTTCCACAAAACCACCCCGCGCTGGCCAGGGAAGGTAGCCCGGGCCAGGGGGACGTCGTCCAGGGGTCCGGGGACATGTGCCCCCCGCTGGCCGACCTGAGAATTGCACAGAAAGGGTGAAAAAAGCACTTTGAATATACTTTGATTCCTCACCCACTCTTCCCCGGGATTCATGCCCGGGCCTATGGAAGTGTCCCCGGGCATGAAGAAGCGTCTTCCCCCCTGAAAAAAAAAGTTCCATATTTCCACCCCACGCTACCCAGGGAAGGTAGCCCGGGCCCGGGGGAGGTCACCCCCGGGTCCGGGGAACTGCGCCACCCGCAGGACACCCGGGGAAATGCGTCCAAAAGGTGATAAAAATACTTTGAAAATAGTTTGAAATCGTTCACCCACTCTTCCCCGGGATTCATGCCCAGGGCTGTGGAAGTGTCCCCGGGCAAGCTGAAGCTTCTTCCCCCCTGAAAAAAAAAAGTTCCATATTTCCTCCCCACGATGCCCGGGGAAGGTAGCCCAGGCCCGGGGGAGGTCACCCCCGGGTCCGGGGCACTGCGCCCCCCGCTGGTCGCCCGGGGAAATGCATCCAAACTGTGAAAAAATACTTTGAAAATAGTTTGAAACAGCTCGCCCACTCTTCCCCGGGATTCATGCCCAGGGCTGTGGAAGTGTCCCTGGGCACGTCCGAGCGTCTTCCCCCCGGGAAAAACAAGTTCCAGATTTTCACCCCCACGCTGCCCGGGGGAGGTAGCCCGGGCCTGGGTGAGGTCACCCCCGGGTCCGGGGGACTGCGCCCCGTGCTGGACACCCGGAGAAATGCATCTAATCGGTGAAAAAAACACTGAAAACAGTTTGAAATTGTTCACCCACTCTTCCCCGGGATTCATGCCCAGGGCTGTGGAAGTGTCCCCGGGCAAGCTGAAGCGTCTTCCCCCCTGAAAAATAAACTTCCACAAAACCACCCCGCGCTGCCCGGGGAAGGTAGCCCGGGCCAGGGGGACGTCGTCCCGGGGTCCGGGGACATGTGCCCCCCGCTGGCCGACCCGAGAATTGCACAGAAAGGGTGAAAAAAGCACTTTGAAAATACATGGAAGTATCTCACCCACTCTTCCCCGGGATTCATGCCCGGGCCTATGGAAGTGTCCCTGGGCATGACAAAGCGTCTTCCCCCCTGAAAAAAAAAACTTCCACAAAACCACCCCGCGCTGCCCGGGGAAGGTAGCCCGGGCCAGGGGGACGTCGTCCCGGGGTCCGGGGACATGCGCCCCCCGCTGGCCGTCCCGGGAATTGCACAGAAAGGGTGAAAAAAGCACTTTGAAAATACATGGAAGTATCTCACCCACTCGAGCCCGGGATTCATGCCCGGGCCTATGGAAGTGTCCCTGGGCATGACAAAGCGTCTTCCCCCCTGAAAAAAAAACTTCCACAAAACCACCCCGCGCTGCCCGGGG
>NW_028142133.1:120000-135000 GCF_055691185.1 Crinia signifera
GGAGAGCGAGCCTCGCGGCGCGAGGGGACGCTCACCCGGCCCCGCCGGCGGTATCGGACGCCTGGGAGGCTGACGGACGGAGCAGACCGCACCGTGCGAGGAGCGAGCCCGCCCCTGGCCCCTCTCCGGGAGCTTCGGGGCGGGCGACGGGGGACCGGACCCTCTCGCGGAGGAGGGGTGCCGGGCGCGCCGTGGGCTGAGGGAGCGTCGCTGTCGCCTGAGCCGACCGGGACCCGAGGTTCCGGCCGAGCGAAGGACCCTCCCGGCCGGGGCGCGGGGTGCCACATCGATCGGGGCGGCGGGGAAGCGAGAGAAAGGCCCATCTCAAAACTTCCGTCTTTCCACCGCCTGCTGGCAGAATCCGTCTGCCTCCTATATATCTCCAGGAGGGGTGCTCCGGCGGGTAGCGGCACGCGAGTGGCGCGCGACACTTCAGCGGTACTCGGAGCGACTCTCTCCCGCCCTCCTGGAACCGACCCCCGGCCTCGGAGGGGCAGGTTCGTTCTCATAGAAATGACTTCCACAAACTGCAATATATTTTTCCACCACCCGGGGGCGCCCGCGAGCCGGGAAAAGGAGCCCTCGCCTCTCGGTTCCCTCCTCCGGGCGCGAGGGAGCCGGGGGCCCGCTCTCGGAGAAATCGCGGGGTTTTCCGACTTCGGCCGCCGGGGGGCGCTGCGCCGGGCCGGGGGCGGGTTCGGGCCCGGCCTCCTGGAGCCCAGGCCGGGCTGGGCGATCCCGGGGAGCCCCCGCCGAGCTCCGGGCGTCCCCCGGGGGGAGACGGGCTTCTCGCGGCCCGGGAACAGGCTCCGGGAGAATCCCCCCGTCTTTGTCAGATCCTCATGCCTCCCTATAGATCCGCAGAAAGGGTGCTCCGGCGCGTAGCGGCACGCATTAGACCGCGCGACACACACCCCGGATTTCTCCACTCTTATCCGACCTCCTGGAACTGTGTGCCGGCCGCGGGCCACCCTGTCCGACCTCATAGAAAGGACTTCCAGGCCGGGGTTTCTCGCTCCCACGCGGTCCCCTGGGGCCCCCCGGAGCCCCGGCAGGGCCGTGGGAGGTGGCGGGGGGCCGGGGGCAGCCGCACGCGCCGCGGCGCCCCCGGCAGGCCGCCAGAGGTACTGCAGCCAGGGGGTGAAAACGGAAAAAACCCACGTCTCCGCACCACTCTTCCCGGGGAAGGTAGCCCGGGCCCGGGGGAGGTCGCCCCGTGGTCCGGGGGACTGCGCCCCCCGCTGGTCGGTCGGGGAATTGCATCCAAACAGGCAAAAAAGACTGAAAACGATCCGGAATGCTTCTCCCACTCGAGCCCGGGATTCATGCCCAGGGCTGTGGAAGTGTCCCTGGGCACGTCCGAGCGTCCACCCCCCGGGAAAAAAAAACTTCCAGATTTCCACCCCACGATGCCCGGGGAAGGTAGCCGGGGCCCGGGGGAGTTCAACCCCGGGTCCGGGGACCGGCGCCCCCCGCTGGTCGACCGGGGAATTGCATCTGAAAGGTGAAAAAAGCACTTTGAAAATATTTTGACACTTCTCACCCACTCTTCCCCGGGATTCATGCCCAGGGCTGTGGAAGTGTCCCTGGGCACTTCCGAGCGTCCACCCCCCGGGAAAAAAAAAATTCCAGATTTCCACCCCACGCTGCCCAGGGAAGGTAGCCCGGGCCCGGGGGAGGCCACCCCCGGGTCCGGGGACCGGCGCCCCCCGCTGGTCGACCGGGGAATTGCATCCGAAAGGTGAAAAAAAGCACTTTGAAAATACTTTGAAATTCCTCACCCACTCGAGCCCAGGATTCATGCCCAGGGCTGTGGAAGTGTCCCTGGGCACGTTCGAAGGTCTTCCCCCCGGGGAAAAAAAGTTCCAGATTTCCAGCCCACGCTACCCAGGGAAGGTAGCCCGGGCCCGGGGGAGGTCACCCCCGGGTCCGGGGCACTGCGTCCCCCGCAGGACAACCGGGGAATAGCGTCCAAAAGGTGAAAAAACACTTTGAAAATAGCTTCAATCGTTCTCCCACTCTTCCCCGGGATTCATGCCCAGGGCTGTGGAAGTGTCCCTGGGTAAGTTCGAGCGTCTTCCCCCCGGGAAAAAAAAACTTCCATATTTCCACCCCACGATGCCCGGGGAAGGTAGCCCGGGCCCGGGGGAGTCCATCCCCGGGTCCGGGGAACTGCGCCTCCCACTGGTCGCCCGGGGAATTGCGTCCAAAAGGTGAAAAAAATACTTTGAAAATACTTTGAAATTGTTCGCCCACTCTTCCCCGGGATTCATGCCCAGGGCTGTGGAAGTGTCCCTGGGCACGTCCGAGCGTCTTCCCCCCCGGGAAAAACAAGTTCCAGATTTTCACCCCACGCTGCCCGGGGGAGGTAGCCCGGGCCTGGGGGAGGTCACCCCCGGGTCCGGGGGACTGCGCCTCGTGCTGGACACCCGGAGAAATGCATCCAAAAGGTGAAAAAAACACTGAAAACAGTTTGAAATGGTTCACCCACTCTTCCCCGGGATTCATGCCCGGGGCTGTGGAAGTGTCCCTGGGCACGTCCGAGCGTCTTCCCCCCGGGAAAAAAAAAACTTCCATATTTCCACCCCACGCTACCCAGGGAAGGTAGCCCGGGCTCGGGGGAGGTCACCCCCGGGTCCGGGGGACTGCGCCCCGTGCTGGACACCCGGAGAAATGCATCCAAAAGGAGAAAAGAACACTGAAAACAGTTTGAAATGGTTCACCCACTCTTCCCCGGGATTCATGCCCAGGGCTGTGGAAGTGTCCCTGGGCACGTCCGAGCGTCTTCCCCCCGGAAAAAAAAAAGTTCCATATTTCCACCCCACGATGCCCGGGGAAGGTAGCCCGGGCCCGGGGGAGTCCATCCCCGGGTCCGGGGAACTGCGCCCCCCGCTGGTCGCCCGGGGAATTGCGTCCAAAAGGTGCAAAAAATACTTTGAAAATAGTTTGAAATCGTTCGCCCACTCTTCCCCGGGATTCATGCCCGGGTCTGTGGAAGTGTCCCTGGGCACGTCCGAGCGTCTTCCCCCCCTGAAAAAAAAAGTTCCATATTTCCACCCCACGATGCCTGGGGAAGGTAGCCCGGGCCCGCGGGAGGTCACCCACGGGTCCGGGGCAATGCGCCCCCCGCAGGACAACCGGGGAAATGCATGCAAAAGGTGAAAAAAACACTTTGAAAATAGTTTCAATCGTTCTCCCACTCTTCCCCGGGATTCATGCCCGGGGCTGTGGAAGTGTCCCTGGGCACGTCCGAGCGTCTTCCCCCCGGGAAAAAAAACTTCCATATTTCCACCCCACGATGCCCGGGGAAGGTAGCCCAGGCCCGGGGGAGGCCACCCCCGGGTCCGGGGAACTGCGCCCCCCGCTGGTCGCCCGGGGAATTGCGTCCAAAAGGTGAAAAAAATACTTTGAAAATACTTTGAAATTCCTTACCCACTCGAGCCCGGGATTCATGCCCAGGGCTGTGGAAGTGTCCCTGGGCACGTCCGAGCGTCTTCCCCCCCCGGGAAAAACAAGTTCCAGATTTTCACCCCACGCTGCCCGGGGGAGGTAGCCCGGGCCTGGGGGAGGTCACCCCCGGGTCCGGGGGACTGCGCCCCGTGCTGGACACCCGGAGAAATGCATCCAAAAGGAGAAAAAAACACTGAAAACAGTTTGAAATGGTTCACCCACTCTTCCCCGGGATTCATGCCCAGGGCTGTGGAAGTGTCCCTGGGCACGTCCGAGCGTCTTCCCCCCGGAAAAAAAAAAGTTCCATATTTCCACCCCACGATGCCCGGGGAAGGTAGCCCGGGCCCGGGGGAGTCCATCCCCGGGTCCGGGGAACTGCGCCCCCCGCTGGTCGCCCGGGGAATTGCGTCCAAAAGGTGCAAAAAATACTTTGAAAATAGTTTGAAATCGTTCGCCCACTCTTCCCCGGGATTCATGCCCGGGTCTGTGGAAGTGTCCCTGGGCACGTCCGAGCGTCTTCCCCCCGGGAAAAAAAACTTCCATATTTCCACCCCACGATGCCCGGGGAAGGTAGCCCAGGCCCGGGGGAGGCCACCCCCGGGTCCGGGGAACTGCGCCCCCCGCTGGTCGCCCGGGGAATTGCGTCCAAAAGGTGAAAAAAATACTTTGAAAATACTTTGAAATTCCTTACCCACTCGAGCCCGGGATTCATGCCCAGGGCTGTGGAAGTGTCCCTGGGCACGTCCGAGCGTCTTCCCCCCCCGGGAAAAACAAGTTCCAGATTTTCACCCCACGCTGCCCGGGGGAGGTAGCCCGGGCCTGGGGGAGGTCACCCCCGGGTCCGGGGGACTGCGCCCCGTGCTGGACACCCGGAGAAATGCATCCAAAAGGAGAAAAAAACACTGAAAACAGTTTGAAATGGTTCACCCACTCTTCCCCGGGATTCATGCCCAGGGCTGTGGAAGTGTCCCTGGGCACGTCCGAGCGTCTTCCCCCCGGAAAAAAAAAAGTTCCATATTTCCACCCCACGATGCCCGGGGAAGGTAGCCCGGGCCCGTGGGAGTCCATCCCCGGGTCCGGGGAACTGCGCCCCCCGCTGGTCGCCCGGGGAATTGCGTCCAAAAGGTGCAAAAAATACTTTGAAAATAGTTTGAAATCGTTCGCCCACTCTTCCCCGGGATTCATGCCCGGGTCTGTGGAAGTGTCCCTGGGCACGTCCGAGCGTCTTCCCCCCCTGAAAAAAAAAGTTCCATATTTCCACCCCACGATGCCTGGGGAAGGTAGCCCGGGCCCGCGGGAGGTCACCCACGGGTCCGGGGCAATGCGCCCCCCGCAGGACAACCGGGGAAATGCATGCAAAAGGTGAAAAAAACACTTTGAAAATAGTTTCAATCGTTCTCCCACTCTTCCCCGGGATTCATGCCCGGGGCTGTGGAAGTGTCCCTGGGCACGTCCGAGCGTCTTCCCCCCGGGAAAAAAAACTTCCATATTTCCACCCCACGATGCCCGGGGAAGGTAGCCCAGGCCCGGGGGAGGCCACCCCCGGGTCCGGGGAACTGCGCCCCCCGCTGGTCGCCCGGGGAATTGCGTCCAAAAGGTGAAAAAAATACTTTGAAAATACTTTGAAATTCCTTACCCACTCGAGCCCGGGATTCATGCCCAGGGCTGTGGAAGTGTCCCTGGGCACGTCCGAGCGTCTTCCCCCCCCGGGAAAAACAAGTTCCAGATTTTCACCCCACGCTGCCCGGGGGAGGTAGCCCGGGCCTGGGGGAGGTCACCCCCGGGTCCGGGGGACTGCGCCCCGTGCTGGACACCCGGAGAAATGCATCCAAAAGGAGAAAAAAACACTGAAAACAGTTTGAAATGGTTCACCCACTCTTCCCCGGGATTCATGCCCAGGGCTGTGGAAGTGTCCCTGGGCACGTCCGAGCGTCTTCCCCCCGGAAAAAAAAAAGTTCCATATTTCCACCCCACGATGCCCGGGGAAGGTAGCCCGGGCCCGGGGGAGTCCATCCCCGGGTCCGGGGAACTGCGCCCCCCGCTGGTCGCCCGGGGAATTGCGTCCAAAAGGTGCAAAAAATACTTTGAAAATAGTTTGAAATCGTTCGCCCACTCTTCCCCGGGATTCATGCCCGGGTCTGTGGAAGTGTCCCTGGGCACGTCCGAGCGTCTTCCCCCCCTGAAAAAAAAAGTTCCATATTTCCACCCCACGATGCCTGGGGAAGGTAGCCCGGGCCCGCGGGAGGTCACCCACGGGTCCGGGGCAATGCGCCCCCCGCAGGACAACCGGGGAAATGCATGCAAAAGGTGAAAAAAACACTTTGAAAATAGTTTCAATCGTTCTCCCACTCTTCCCCGGGATTCATGCCCGGGGCTGTGGAAGTGTCCCTGGGCACGTCCGAGCGTCTTCCCCCCGGGAAAAAAAACTTCCATATTTCCACCCCACGATGCCCGGGGAAGGTAGCCCAGGCCCGGGGGAGGCCACCCCCGGGTCCGGGGAACTGCGCCCCCCGCTGGTCGCCCGGGGAATTGCGTCCAAAAGGTGAAAAAAATACTTTGAAAATACTTTGAAATTCCTTACCCACTCGAGCCCGGGATTCATGCCCAGGGCTGTGGAAGTGTCCCTGGGCACGTCCGAGCGTCTTCCCCCCCCGGGAAAAACAAGTTCCAGATTTTCACCCCACGCTGCCCGGGGGAGGTAGCCCGGGCCTGGGGGAGGTCACCCCCGGGTCCGGGGGACTGCGCCCCGTGCTGGACACCCGGAGAAATGCATCCAAAAGGAGAAAAAAACACTGAAAACAGTTTGAAATGGTTCACCCACTCTTCCCCGGGATTCATGCCCAGGGCTGTGGAAGTGTCCCTGGGCACGTCCGAGCGTCTTCCCCCCGGAAAAAAAAAAGTTCCATATTTCCACCCCACGATGCCCGGGGAAGGTAGCCCGGGCCCGGGGGAGTCCATCCCCGGGTCCGGGGAACTGCGCCCCCCGCTGGTCGCCCGGGGAATTGCGTCCAAAAGGTGCAAAAAATACTTTGAAAATAGTTTGAAATCGTTCGCCCACTCTTCCCCGGGATTCATGCCCGGGTCTGTGGAAGTGTCCCTGGGCACGTCCGAGCGTCTTCCCCCCCTGAAAAAAAAAGTTCCATATTTCCACCCCACGATGCCTGGGGAAGGTAGCCCGGGCCCGCGGGAGGTCACCCACGGGTCCGGGGCAATGCGCCCCCCGCAGGACAACCGGGGAAATGCATGCAAAAGGTGAAAAAAACACTTTGAAAATAGTTTCAATCGTTCTCCCACTCTTCCCCGGGATTCATGCCCGGGGCTGTGGAAGTGTCCCTGGGCACGTCCGAGCGTCTTCCCCCCGGGAAAAAAAACTTCCATATTTCCACCCCACGATGCCCGGGGAAGGTAGCCCAGGCCCGGGGGAGGCCACCCCCGGGTCCGGGGAACTGCGCCCCCCGCTGGTCGCCCGGGGAATTGCGTCCAAAAGGTGAAAAAAATACTTTGAAAATACTTTGAAATTCCTTACCCACTCGAGCCCGGGATTCATGCCCAGGGCTGTGGAAGTGTCCCTGGGCACGTCCGAGCGTCTTCCCCCCCCGGGAAAAACAAGTTCCAGATTTTCACCCCACGCTGCCCGGGGGAGGTAGCCCGGGCCTGGGGGAGGTCACCCCCGGGTCCGGGGGACTGCGCCCCGTGCTGGACACCCGGAGAAATGCATCCAAAAGGAGAAAAAAACACTGAAAACAGTTTGAAATGGTTCACCCACTCTTCCCCGGGATTCATGCCCAGGGCTGTGGAAGTGTCCCTGGGCACGTCCGAGCGTCTTCCCCCCGGGAAAAAAAACTTCCATATTTCCACCCCACGATGCCCGGGGAAGGTAGCCCAGGCCCGGGGGAGGCCACCCCCGGGTCCGGGGAACTGCGCCCCCCGCTGGTCGCCCGGGGAATTGCGTCCAAAAGGTGAAAAAAATACTTTGAAAATACTTTGAAATTCCTTACCCACTCGAGCCCGGGATTCATGCCCAGGGCTGTGGAAGTGTCCCTGGGCACGTCCGAGCGTCTTCCCCCCCCGGGAAAAACAAGTTCCAGATTTTCACCCCACGCTGCCCGGGGGAGGTAGCCCGGGCCTGGGGGAGGTCACCCCCGGGTCCGGGGGACTGCGCCCCGTGCTGGACACCCGGAGAAATGCATCCAAAAGGAGAAAAAAACACTGAAAACAGTTTGAAATGGTTCACCCACTCTTCCCCGGGATTCATGCCCAGGGCTGTGGAAGTGTCCCTGGGCACGTCCGAGCGTCTTCCCCCCGGAAAAAAAAAAGTTCCATATTTCCACCCCACGATGCCCGGGGAAGGTAGCCCGGGCCCGGGGGAGTCCATCCCCGGGTCCGGGGAACTGCGCCCCCCGCTGGTCGCCCGGGGAATTGCGTCCAAAAGGTGCAAAAAATACTTTGAAAATAGTTTGAAATCGTTCGCCCACTCTTCCCCGGGATTCATGCCCGGGTCTGTGGAAGTGTCCCTGGGCACGTCCGAGCGTCTTCCCCCCCTGAAAAAAAAAGTTCCATATTTCCACCCCACGATGCCTGGGGAAGGTAGCCCGGGCCCGCGGGAGGTCACCCACGGGTCCGGGGCAATGCGCCCCCCGCAGGACAACCGGGGAAATGCATGCAAAAGGTGAAAAAAACACTTTGAAAATAGTTTCAATCGTTCTCCCACTCTTCCCCGGGATTCATGCCCGGGGCTGTGGAAGTGTCCCTGGGCACGTCCGAGCGTCTTCCCCCCGGGAAAAAAAACTTCCATATTTCCACCCCACGATGCCCGGGGAAGGTAGCCCAGGCCCGGGGGAGGCCACCCCCGGGTCCGGGGAACTGCGCCCCCCGCTGGTCGCCCGGGGAATTGCGTCCAAAAGGTGAAAAAAATACTTTGAAAATACTTTGAAATTCCTTACCCACTCGAGCCCGGGATTCATGCCCAGGGCTGTGGAAGTGTCCCTGGGCACGTCCGAGCGTCTTCCCCCCCCGGGAAAAACAAGTTCCAGATTTTCACCCCACGCTGCCCGGGGGAGGTAGCCCGGGCCTGGGGGAGGTCACCCCCGGGTCCGGGGGACTGCGCCCCGTGCTGGACACCCGGAGAAATGCATCCAAAAGGAGAAAAAAACACTGAAAACAGTTTGAAATGGTTCACCCACTCTTCCCCGGGATTCATGCCCAGGGCTGTGGAAGTGTCCCTGGGCACGTCCGAGCGTCTTCCCCCCGGAAAAAAAAAAGTTCCATATTTCCACCCCACGATGCCCGGGGAAGGTAGCCCGGGCCCGGGGGAGTCCATCCCCGGGTCCGGGGAACTGCGCCCCCCGCTGGTCGCCCGGGGAATTGCGTCCAAAAGGTGCAAAAAATACTTTGAAAATAGTTTGAAATCGTTCGCCCACTCTTCCCCGGGATTCATGCCCGGGTCTGTGAAAGTGTCCCTGGGCACGTCCGAGCGTCTTCCCCCCCTGAAAAAAAAAGTTCCATATTTCCACCCCACGATGCCTGGGGAAGGTAGCCCGGGCCCGCGGGAGGTCACCCACGGGTCCGGGGCAATGCGCCCCCCGCAGGACAACCGGGGAAATGCATGCAAAAGGTGAAAAAAACACTTTGAAAATAGTTTCAATCGTTCTCCCACTCTTCCCCGGGATTCATGCCCGGGGCTGTGGAAGTGTCCCTGGGCACGTCCGAGCGTCTTCCCCCCGGGAAAAAAAACTTCCATATTTCCACCCCACGATGCCCGGGGAAGGTAGCCCAGGCCCGGGGGAGGCCACCCCCGGGTCCGGGGAACTGCGCCCCCCGCTGGTCGCCCGGGGAATTGCGTCCAAAAGGTGAAAAAAATACTTTGAAAATACTTTGAAATTCCTTACCCACTCGAGCCCGGGATTCATGCCCAGGGCTGTGGAAGTGTCCCTGGGCACGTCCGAGCGTCTTCCCCCCCCGGGAAAAACAAGTTCCAGATTTTCACCCCACGCTGCCCGGGGGAGGTAGCCCGGGCCTGGGGGAGGTCACCCCCGGGTCCGGGGGACTGCGCCCCGTGCTGGACACCCGGAGAAATGCATCCAAAAGGAGAAAAAAACACTGAAAACAGTTTGAAATGGTTCACCCACTCTTCCCCGGGATTCATGCCCAGGGCTGTGGAAGTGTCCCTGGGCACGTCCGAGCGTCTTCCCCCCGGAAAAAAAAAAGTTCCATATTTCCACCCCACGATGCCCGGGGAAGGTAGCCCGGGCCCGGGGGAGTCCATCCCCGGGTCCGGGGAACTGCGCCCCCCGCTGGTCGCCCGGGGAATTGCGTCCAAAAGGTGCAAAAAATACTTTGACAATACTTTGAAATTCCTCACCCACTCGAGCCCGGGATTCATGCCCAGGGCTGTGGAAGTGTCCCTGGGCACGTCCGAGCGTCTTCCCCCCCCGGGAAAAACAAGTTCCAGATTTTCACCCCACGCTGCCCGGGGGAGGTAGCCCGGGCCTGGGGGAGGTCACCCCCGGGTCCGGGGGACTGCGCCCCGTGCTGGACACCCGGAGAAATGCATCCAAAAGGTGAAAAAAACACTGAAAACAGTTTGAAATGGTTCACCCACTCTTCCCCGGGAATCATGCCCAGGGCTGTGGAAGTGTCCCTGGGCACGTCCGAGCGTCTTCCCCCCGGAAAAAAAAAACTTCCATATTTCCACCCCACGATGCCCGGGGAAGGTAGCCCGGGCCCGGGGGAGGCCACTCCCGGGTCCGGGGACATGTGCCCCCCGCTGGCCGACCCGAGAATTGCACAGAAAGGGTGAAAAAAGCACTTAGAAAATATCTTGAAACCGTTCACCCACTCTTCCCCGGGATTCATGCCCAGGGCTGTGGAAGTGTCCCTGGGCAGGCTGAAGCTTCTGCCCCCCGGAAAAAAAAAACTTCCATATTTCCACCCCCCGCTACCCAGGGAAGGTAGCCCAGGCCCGGGGAAGGTCACCCCCGGGTCCGGGGCACTGCGCCCCCCGCAGGACACCCGGAGAATTGCATCCAAAAGGTGAAAAAAGCACTTAGAAAATACTTCAAAATTCCTCACCCACTCAAGCCCGGGATTCATGCCCAGGGCTGTGGAAGTGTCCCCGGGCAAGCCGAAGCTTCTGCCCCCCTGAAAAAAAAAACTTCCATATTTCCACCCCACGCTACCCAGGGAAGGTAGCCCGGGCCTGGGGGAGGTCACCCCTGGGTCCGGGGCACCGCTGGCCACCCGGAGAAATGGAGTCAAGCCGTGAGAAAAAAAGCACTTTGAATTGAGAAATGGAGTCAAGCCGTAAAAATGCACTTTGAAAATACTTTGATTCCTCTCACCCACTCTTCCCCAGGATTCATGCCCAGGGCTGTGGAAGTGTCCCCGGGCATGAAGAAGCGTCTTTTCCCCCTGAAAAAAAAAACTTCCATATTTCCACCCCACGCTACCCAGGGAAGGTAGCCCGGGCCAGGGGGACGTCGTCCCGGGGTCCGGGGACATGTGCCCCCCGCTGGCCGACCCGAGAATTGCACAGAAAGGGTGAAAAAAGCACTTTGAAAATACTTTGATTCCTCACCCACTCTTCCCCGGGATTCATGCCCGGGCCTATGGAAGTGTCCCCGGGCATGAAGAAGCGTCTTTTCCCCCTGAAAAAAAAAACTTCCATATTTCCACCCCACGCTGCCCGGGGGAGGTAGCCCAGGCCCGGGGGAGGTCACCCCCGGGTCCGGGGCACTGCGTCCCCCGCAGGACAACCGGGGAATTGCGTCCAAAAGGTGAAAAAAATACTTTGAAAATAGTTTGAAATCGTTCGCCCACTCTTCCCCGGGATTCATGCCCAGGGCTGTGGAAGTGTCCCTGGGCACGTCCGAGCGTCTTCCCCCCCCGGGAAAAACAAGTTCCAGATTTTCACCCCACGCTGCCCGGGGGAGGTAGCCCGGGCCTGGTTGAGGTCACCCCCGGGTCCGGGGGACTGCGCCCCGTGCTGGACACCCGGAGAAATGCATCCAAAAGGTGAAAAAAAACACTGAAAACAGTTTGAAACTGTTCACCCACTCTTCCCCGGGATTCATGCCCAGGGCTGTGGAAGTGTCCCCGGGCAAGATGAAGCTTATGCCCCCCTGAAAAAAAAAACTTCCATATTTCCACCCCCCGCTACCCAGGGAAGGTAGCCCGGGCCCGGGGGAGGTCACCCCCGGGTCCGGGGCACTGCGCCCCCCGCAGGACACCCGGAGAATTGCATCCAAAAGGTGAAAAAAGCACTTAGAAAATATCTTGAAATCGTTCACCCACTCTTCCCCGGGATTCATGCCCAGGGCTGTGGAAGTGTCCCTGGGCAGGCTGAAGCTTCTGCCCCCCCGGGAAAAAAAAACTTCCATATTTCCACCCCACGCTACCCAGGGAAGGTAGCCCAGGCCCGGGGGAGGTCACCCCCGGGTCCGGGGCACTGCGCCACCCGCAGGACACCCGGGGAATTGCATCCAAAAGGTGAAAAAAGCACTTAGAAAATATCTTGAAATCGTTCACCCACTCTTCCCCGGGATTCATGCCCAGGGCTGTGGAAGTGTCCCTGGGCACGTTCGAGCGTCCTCCCCCCTGAAAAAAAAACTTCCATATTTCCACCCCCCGCTACCCAGGGAAGGTAGCCCAGGCCCGGGGGAGGTCACCCCCGGGTCCGGGGCACTGCGCCACCCGCAGGACACCCGGGGAATTGCATCCAAAAGGTGAAAAAAGCACTTAGAAAATATCTTGAAATCGTTCACCCACTCTTCCCCGGGATTCATGCCCAGGGCTGTGGAAGTGTCCCTGGGCACGTTCGAGCGTCCTCCCCCCTGAAAAAAAAACTTCCATATTTCCACCCCCCGCTACCCAGGGAAGGTAGCCCAGGCCCGGGGGAGGTCATCCCCGGGTCTGGGGACCGGCGTCCCCCGCAGGACAACCGGGGAATTGCGTCCAAAAGGTGAAAAAAATACTTTGAAAATACTTTGAAATTCCTCACCCACTCGATCCCGGGATTCATGCCCTGGCCTATGGAAGTGTCCCCGGGCATGACAAAGCGTCTTCCCCCCCTGAAATAAAAACTTCCACAAAACCACCCCGCGCTGGCCAGGGAAGGTAGCCCGGGCCAGGGGGACGTCGTCCAGGGGTCCGGGGACATGTGCCCCCCGCTGGCCGACCTGAGAATTGCACAGAAAGGGTGAAAAAAGCACTTTGAATATACTTTGATTCCTCACCCACTCTTCCCCGGGATTCATGCCCGGGCCTATGGAAGTGTCCCCGGGCATGAAGAAGCGTCTTCCCCCCTGAAAAAAAAAGTTCCATATTTCCACCCCACGCTACCCAGGGAAGGTAGCCCGGGCCCGGGGGAGGTCACCCCCGGGTCCGGGGAACTGCGCCACCCGCAGGACACCCGGGGAAATGCGTCCAAAAGGTGATAAAAATACTTTGAAAATAGTTTGAAATCGTTCACCCACTCTTCCCCGGGATTCATGCCCAGGGCTGTGGAAGTGTCCCCGGGCAAGCTGAAGCTTCTTCCCCCCTGAAAAAAAAAAGTTCCATATTTCCTCCCCACGATGCCCGGGGAAGGTAGCCCAGGCCCGGGGGAGGTCACCCCCGGGTCCGGGGCACTGCGCCCCCCGCTGGTCGCCCGGGGAAATGCATCCAAACTGTGAAAAAATACTTTGAAAATAGTTTGAAACAGCTCGCCCACTCTTCCCCGGGATTCATGCCCAGGGCTGTGGAAGTGTCCCTGGGCACGTCCGAGCGTCTTCCCCCCGGGAAAAACAAGTTCCAGATTTTCACCCCCACGCTGCCCGGGGGAGGTAGCCCGGGCCTGGGTGAGGTCACCCCCGGGTCCGGGGGACTGCGCCCCGTGCTGGACACCCGGAGAAATGCATCTAATCGGTGAAAAAAACACTGAAAACAGTTTGAAATTGTTCACCCACTCTTCCCCGGGATTCATGCCCAGGGCTGTGGAAGTGTCCCCGGGCAAGCTGAAGCGTCTTCCCCCCTGAAAAATAAACTTCCACAAAACCACCCCGCGCTGCCCGGGGAAGGTAGCCCGGGCCAGGGGGACGTCGTCCCGGGGTCCGGGGACATGTGCCCCCCGCTGGCCGACCCGAGAATTGCACAGAAAGGGTGAAAAAAGCACTTTGAAAATACATGGAAGTATCTCACCCACTCTTCCCCGGGATTCATGCCCGGGCCTATGGAAGTGTCCCTGGGCATGACAAAGCGTCTTCCCCCCTGAAAAAAAAAACTTCCACAAAACCACCCCGCGCTGCCCGGGGAAGGTAGCCCGGGCCAGGGGGACGTCGTCCCGGGGTCCGGGGACATGCGCCCCCCGCTGGCCGTCCCGGGAATTGCACAGAAAGGGTGAAAAAAGCACTTTGAAAATACATGGAAGTATCTCACCCACTCGAGCCCGGGATTCATGCCCGGGCCTATGGAAGTGTCCCTGGGCATGACAAAGCGTCTTCCCCCCTGAAAAAAAAACTTCCACAAAACCACCCCGCGCTGCCCGGGGAAGGTAGCCCGGGCCAGGGGGACGTCGTCCCGGGGTCCGGGGACATGCGCCCCCCGCTGGCCGTCCCGGGAATTGCACAGAAAGGGTGAAAAAAGCACTTTGAAAATACATGGAAGTATCTCACCCACTCGAGCCCGGGATTCATGCCCGGGCCTATGGAAGTGTCCCTGGGCATGACAAAGCGTCTCCCCCCCTGAAATAAAAACTTCCACAAAACCACCCCGCGCTGCCCGGGGAAGGTAGCCCGGGCCAGGGGGACGTCGTCCCGGGGTCCGGGGACATGCGCCCCCCGCTGGCCGTCCCGGGAATTGCACAGAAAGGGTGAAAAAAGCACTTTGAAAATACATGGAAGTATCTCACCCACTCGAGCCCGGGATTCATGCCCGGGCCTATGGAAGTGTCCCCGGGCAGGCTGAACCACCTCCCCCCGCTGAAAAAATAACCCCCACTCCAACCCCAAAAAACCCTCACCCCAAAAATAACACAAACACACACACACACTTGCAGAAATTTAAAAAACTCCCCCCAAATCTCACAGAAAAAGAACAAACCCTCACCCCAAAAATAGCACACGCACGCACACACACACACACACACACACACACAGAAAATGCAAAAACTCCCCCCTGCTGCAAAAATGTCACAAAAAAAAACAAAAACTCTCGCCCCAAAAAATAACACACACACACACAGCCAGAAAATACAAAAACTCCCCCCTGCTGCAAAAAAATCACACAAAAAAACAAAAACTCTCGCCCCAAAAATAACACACACACACACAGCCAGAAAATTCAAAAAGTCCCCCGGCTGCAAAAAATTTCACAAAAAAAAAACAAAAACTCTCGCCCCAAAAATAACACACACACACACACACACACACACACACACACACACAGAAAATGCAAAAACTCCCCCCGGCTGCAAAAAATTTCACAAAAAAAAAAAAAAAAAACTCTCGCCCCAAAAATAACACACACACACACACACACACACACACACACACACACACACACAGCCAGAAAATT
>NW_028142133.1:145000-157500 GCF_055691185.1 Crinia signifera
CGGTCCCCTGGGGCCCCCCGGAGCCCCGGCAGGGCCGTGGGAGGTGGCGGGGGGCCGGGGGCAGCCGCACGCGCCGCGGCGCCCCCGGCAGGCCGCCAGAGGTACTGCAGCCAGGGGGTGAAAACGGAAAAAACCCACGTCTCCGCACCACTCTTCCCGGGGAAGGTAGCCCGGGCCCGGGGGAGGTCGCCCCGTGGTCCGGGGGACTGCGCCCCCCGCTGGTCGGTCGGGGAATTGCATCCAAACAGGCAAAAAAGACTGAAAACGATCCGGAATGCTTCTCCCACTCGAGCCCGGGATTCATGCCCAGGGCTGTGGAAGTGTCCCTGGGCACGTCCGAGCGTCCACCCCCCGGGAAAAAAAAACTTCCAGATTTCCACCCCACGATGCCCGGGGGAGGTAGCCCGGGCCTGGGGGAGGTCACCCCCGGGTCCGGGGGACTGCGCCCCGTGCTGGACACCCGGAGAAATGCATCCAAAAGGAGAAAAAAACACTGAAAACAGTTTGAAATGGTTCACCCACTCTTCCCCGGGATTCATGCCCAGGGCTGTGGAAGTGTCCCTGGGCACTTCCGAGCGTCCACCCCCCGGGAAAAAAAAAATTCCAGATTTCCACCCCACGCTGCCCAGGGAAGGTAGCCCGGGCCCGGGGGAGGCCACCCCCGGGTCCGGGGACCGGCGCCCCCCGCTGGTCGACCGGGGAATTGCATCCGAAAGGTGAAAAAAAGCACTTTGAAAATACTTTGAAATTCCTCACCCACTCGAGCCCAGGATTCATGCCCAGGGCTGTGGAAGTGTCCCTGGGCACGTTCGAAGGTCTTCCCCCCGGGGAAAAAAAGTTCCAGATTTCCAGCCCACGCTACCCAGGGAAGGTAGCCCGGGCCCGGGGGAGGTCACCCCCGGGTCCGGGGCACTGCGTCCCCCGCAGGACAACCGGGGAATAGCGTCCAAAAGGTGAAAAAACACTTTGAAAATAGCTTCAATCGTTCTCCCACTCTTCCCCGGGATTCATGCCCAGGGCTGTGGAAGTGTCCCTGGGTAAGTTCGAGCGTCTTCCCCCCGGGAAAAAAAAACTTCCATATTTCCACCCCACGATGCCCGGGGAAGGTAGCCCGGGCCCGGGGGAGTCCATCCCCGGGTCCGGGGAACTGCGCCTCCCACTGGTCGCCCGGGGAATTGCGTCCAAAAGGTGAAAAAAATACTTTGAAAATACTTTGAAATTGTTCGCCCACTCTTCCCCGGGATTCATGCCCAGGGCTGTGGAAGTGTCCCTGGGCACGTCCGAGCGTCTTCCCCCCCGGGAAAAACAAGTTCCAGATTTTCACCCCACGCTGCCCGGGGGAGGTAGCCCGGGCCTGGGGGAGGTCACCCCCGGGTCCGGGGGACTGCGCCTCGTGCTGGACACCCGGAGAAATGCATCCAAAAGGTGAAAAAAACACTGAAAACAGTTTGAAATGGTTCACCCACTCTTCCCCGGGATTCATGCCCGGGGCTGTGGAAGTGTCCCTGGGCACGTCCGAGCGTCTTCCCCCCGGGAAAAAAAAAACTTCCATATTTCCACCCCACGCTACCCAGGGAAGGTAGCCCGGGCTCGGGGGAGGTCACCCCCGGGTCCGGGGGACTGCGCCCCGTGCTGGACACCCGGAGAAATGCATCCAAAAGGAGAAAAGAACACTGAAAACAGTTTGAAATGGTTCACCCACTCTTCCCCGGGATTCATGCCCAGGGCTGTGGAAGTGTCCCTGGGCACGTCCGAGCGTCTTCCCCCCGGAAAAAAAAAAGTTCCATATTTCCACCCCACGATGCCCGGGGAAGGTAGCCCGGGCCCGGGGGAGTCCATCCCCGGGTCCGGGGAACTGCGCCCCCCGCTGGTCGCCCGGGGAATTGCGTCCAAAAGGTGCAAAAAATACTTTGAAAATAGTTTGAAATCGTTCGCCCACTCTTCCCCGGGATTCATGCCCGGGTCTGTGGAAGTGTCCCTGGGCACGTCCGAGCGTCTTCCCCCCCTGAAAAAAAAAGTTCCATATTTCCACCCCACGATGCCTGGGGAAGGTAGCCCGGGCCCGCGGGAGGTCACCCACGGGTCCGGGGCAATGCGCCCCCCGCAGGACAACCGGGGAAATGCATGCAAAAGGTGAAAAAAACACTTTGAAAATAGTTTCAATCGTTCTCCCACTCTTCCCCGGGATTCATGCCCGGGGCTGTGGAAGTGTCCCTGGGCACGTCCGAGCGTCTTCCCCCCGGGAAAAAAAACTTCCATATTTCCACCCCACGATGCCCGGGGAAGGTAGCCCAGGCCCGGGGGAGGCCACCCCCGGGTCCGGGGAACTGCGCCCCCCGCTGGTCGCCCGGGGAATTGCGTCCAAAAGGTGAAAAAAATACTTTGAAAATACTTTGAAATTCCTTACCCACTCGAGCCCGGGATTCATGCCCAGGGCTGTGGAAGTGTCCCTGGGCACGTCCGAGCGTCTTCCCCCCCCGGGAAAAACAAGTTCCAGATTTTCACCCCACGCTGCCCGGGGGAGGTAGCCCGGGCCTGGGGGAGGTCACCCCCGGGTCCGGGGGACTGCGCCCCGTGCTGGACACCCGGAGAAATGCATCCAAAAGGAGAAAAAAACACTGAAAACAGTTTGAAATGGTTCACCCACTCTTCCCCGGGATTCATGCCCAGGGCTGTGGAAGTGTCCCTGGGCACGTCCGAGCGTCTTCCCCCCGGAAAAAAAAAAGTTCCATATTTCCACCCCACGATGCCCGGGGAAGGTAGCCCGGGCCCGGGGGAGTCCATCCCCGGGTCCGGGGAACTGCGCCCCCCGCTGGTCGCCCGGGGAATTGCGTCCAAAAGGTGCAAAAAATACTTTGAAAATAGTTTGAAATCGTTCGCCCACTCTTCCCCGGGATTCATGCCCGGGTCTGTGGAAGTGTCCCTGGGCACGTCCGAGCGTCTTCCCCCCGGGAAAAAAAACTTCCATATTTCCACCCCACGATGCCCGGGGAAGGTAGCCCAGGCCCGGGGGAGGCCACCCCCGGGTCCGGGGAACTGCGCCCCCCGCTGGTCGCCCGGGGAATTGCGTCCAAAAGGTGAAAAAAATACTTTGAAAATACTTTGAAATTCCTTACCCACTCGAGCCCGGGATTCATGCCCAGGGCTGTGGAAGTGTCCCTGGGCACGTCCGAGCGTCTTCCCCCCCCGGGAAAAACAAGTTCCAGATTTTCACCCCACGCTGCCCGGGGGAGGTAGCCCGGGCCTGGGGGAGGTCACCCCCGGGTCCGGGGGACTGCGCCCCGTGCTGGACACCCGGAGAAATGCATCCAAAAGGAGAAAAAAACACTGAAAACAGTTTGAAATGGTTCACCCACTCTTCCCCGGGATTCATGCCCAGGGCTGTGGAAGTGTCCCTGGGCACGTCCGAGCGTCTTCCCCCCGGAAAAAAAAAAGTTCCATATTTCCACCCCACGATGCCCGGGGAAGGTAGCCCGGGCCCGTGGGAGTCCATCCCCGGGTCCGGGGAACTGCGCCCCCCGCTGGTCGCCCGGGGAATTGCGTCCAAAAGGTGCAAAAAATACTTTGAAAATAGTTTGAAATCGTTCGCCCACTCTTCCCCGGGATTCATGCCCGGGTCTGTGGAAGTGTCCCTGGGCACGTCCGAGCGTCTTCCCCCCCTGAAAAAAAAAGTTCCATATTTCCACCCCACGATGCCTGGGGAAGGTAGCCCGGGCCCGCGGGAGGTCACCCACGGGTCCGGGGCAATGCGCCCCCCGCAGGACAACCGGGGAAATGCATGCAAAAGGTGAAAAAAACACTTTGAAAATAGTTTCAATCGTTCTCCCACTCTTCCCCGGGATTCATGCCCGGGGCTGTGGAAGTGTCCCTGGGCACGTCCGAGCGTCTTCCCCCCGGGAAAAAAAACTTCCATATTTCCACCCCACGATGCCCGGGGAAGGTAGCCCAGGCCCGGGGGAGGCCACCCCCGGGTCCGGGGAACTGCGCCCCCCGCTGGTCGCCCGGGGAATTGCGTCCAAAAGGTGAAAAAAATACTTTGAAAATACTTTGAAATTCCTTACCCACTCGAGCCCGGGATTCATGCCCAGGGCTGTGGAAGTGTCCCTGGGCACGTCCGAGCGTCTTCCCCCCCCGGGAAAAACAAGTTCCAGATTTTCACCCCACGCTGCCCGGGGGAGGTAGCCCGGGCCTGGGGGAGGTCACCCCCGGGTCCGGGGGACTGCGCCCCGTGCTGGACACCCGGAGAAATGCATCCAAAAGGAGAAAAAAACACTGAAAACAGTTTGAAATGGTTCACCCACTCTTCCCCGGGATTCATGCCCAGGGCTGTGGAAGTGTCCCTGGGCACGTCCGAGCGTCTTCCCCCCGGAAAAAAAAAAGTTCCATATTTCCACCCCACGATGCCCGGGGAAGGTAGCCCGGGCCCGGGGGAGTCCATCCCCGGGTCCGGGGAACTGCGCCCCCCGCTGGTCGCCCGGGGAATTGCGTCCAAAAGGTGCAAAAAATACTTTGAAAATAGTTTGAAATCGTTCGCCCACTCTTCCCCGGGATTCATGCCCGGGTCTGTGGAAGTGTCCCTGGGCACGTCCGAGCGTCTTCCCCCCCTGAAAAAAAAAGTTCCATATTTCCACCCCACGATGCCTGGGGAAGGTAGCCCGGGCCCGCGGGAGGTCACCCACGGGTCCGGGGCAATGCGCCCCCCGCAGGACAACCGGGGAAATGCATGCAAAAGGTGAAAAAAACACTTTGAAAATAGTTTCAATCGTTCTCCCACTCTTCCCCGGGATTCATGCCCGGGGCTGTGGAAGTGTCCCTGGGCACGTCCGAGCGTCTTCCCCCCGGGAAAAAAAACTTCCATATTTCCACCCCACGATGCCCGGGGAAGGTAGCCCAGGCCCGGGGGAGGCCACCCCCGGGTCCGGGGAACTGCGCCCCCCGCTGGTCGCCCGGGGAATTGCGTCCAAAAGGTGAAAAAAATACTTTGAAAATACTTTGAAATTCCTTACCCACTCGAGCCCGGGATTCATGCCCAGGGCTGTGGAAGTGTCCCTGGGCACGTCCGAGCGTCTTCCCCCCCCGGGAAAAACAAGTTCCAGATTTTCACCCCACGCTGCCCGGGGGAGGTAGCCCGGGCCTGGGGGAGGTCACCCCCGGGTCCGGGGGACTGCGCCCCGTGCTGGACACCCGGAGAAATGCATCCAAAAGGAGAAAAAAACACTGAAAACAGTTTGAAATGGTTCACCCACTCTTCCCCGGGATTCATGCCCAGGGCTGTGGAAGTGTCCCTGGGCACGTCCGAGCGTCTTCCCCCCGGAAAAAAAAAAGTTCCATATTTCCACCCCACGATGCCCGGGGAAGGTAGCCCGGGCCCGGGGGAGTCCATCCCCGGGTCCGGGGAACTGCGCCCCCCGCTGGTCGCCCGGGGAATTGCGTCCAAAAGGTGCAAAAAATACTTTGAAAATAGTTTGAAATCGTTCGCCCACTCTTCCCCGGGATTCATGCCCGGGTCTGTGGAAGTGTCCCTGGGCACGTCCGAGCGTCTTCCCCCCCTGAAAAAAAAAGTTCCATATTTCCACCCCACGATGCCTGGGGAAGGTAGCCCGGGCCCGCGGGAGGTCACCCACGGGTCCGGGGCAATGCGCCCCCCGCAGGACAACCGGGGAAATGCATGCAAAAGGTGAAAAAAACACTTTGAAAATAGTTTCAATCGTTCTCCCACTCTTCCCCGGGATTCATGCCCGGGGCTGTGGAAGTGTCCCTGGGCACGTCCGAGCGTCTTCCCCCCGGGAAAAAAAACTTCCATATTTCCACCCCACGATGCCCGGGGAAGGTAGCCCAGGCCCGGGGGAGGCCACCCCCGGGTCCGGGGAACTGCGCCCCCCGCTGGTCGCCCGGGGAATTGCGTCCAAAAGGTGAAAAAAATACTTTGAAAATACTTTGAAATTCCTTACCCACTCGAGCCCGGGATTCATGCCCAGGGCTGTGGAAGTGTCCCTGGGCACGTCCGAGCGTCTTCCCCCCCCGGGAAAAACAAGTTCCAGATTTTCACCCCACGCTGCCCGGGGGAGGTAGCCCGGGCCTGGGGGAGGTCACCCCCGGGTCCGGGGGACTGCGCCCCGTGCTGGACACCCGGAGAAATGCATCCAAAAGGAGAAAAAAACACTGAAAACAGTTTGAAATGGTTCACCCACTCTTCCCCGGGATTCATGCCCAGGGCTGTGGAAGTGTCCCTGGGCACGTCCGAGCGTCTTCCCCCCGGGAAAAAAAACTTCCATATTTCCACCCCACGATGCCCGGGGAAGGTAGCCCAGGCCCGGGGGAGGCCACCCCCGGGTCCGGGGAACTGCGCCCCCCGCTGGTCGCCCGGGGAATTGCGTCCAAAAGGTGAAAAAAATACTTTGAAAATACTTTGAAATTCCTTACCCACTCGAGCCCGGGATTCATGCCCAGGGCTGTGGAAGTGTCCCTGGGCACGTCCGAGCGTCTTCCCCCCCCGGGAAAAACAAGTTCCAGATTTTCACCCCACGCTGCCCGGGGGAGGTAGCCCGGGCCTGGGGGAGGTCACCCCCGGGTCCGGGGGACTGCGCCCCGTGCTGGACACCCGGAGAAATGCATCCAAAAGGAGAAAAAAACACTGAAAACAGTTTGAAATGGTTCACCCACTCTTCCCCGGGATTCATGCCCAGGGCTGTGGAAGTGTCCCTGGGCACGTCCGAGCGTCTTCCCCCCGGAAAAAAAAAAGTTCCATATTTCCACCCCACGATGCCCGGGGAAGGTAGCCCGGGCCCGGGGGAGTCCATCCCCGGGTCCGGGGAACTGCGCCCCCCGCTGGTCGCCCGGGGAATTGCGTCCAAAAGGTGCAAAAAATACTTTGAAAATAGTTTGAAATCGTTCGCCCACTCTTCCCCGGGATTCATGCCCGGGTCTGTGGAAGTGTCCCTGGGCACGTCCGAGCGTCTTCCCCCCCTGAAAAAAAAAGTTCCATATTTCCACCCCACGATGCCTGGGGAAGGTAGCCCGGGCCCGCGGGAGGTCACCCACGGGTCCGGGGCAATGCGCCCCCCGCAGGACAACCGGGGAAATGCATGCAAAAGGTGAAAAAAACACTTTGAAAATAGTTTCAATCGTTCTCCCACTCTTCCCCGGGATTCATGCCCGGGGCTGTGGAAGTGTCCCTGGGCACGTCCGAGCGTCTTCCCCCCGGGAAAAAAAACTTCCATATTTCCACCCCACGATGCCCGGGGAAGGTAGCCCAGGCCCGGGGGAGGCCACCCCCGGGTCCGGGGAACTGCGCCCCCCGCTGGTCGCCCGGGGAATTGCGTCCAAAAGGTGAAAAAAATACTTTGAAAATACTTTGAAATTCCTTACCCACTCGAGCCCGGGATTCATGCCCAGGGCTGTGGAAGTGTCCCTGGGCACGTCCGAGCGTCTTCCCCCCCCGGGAAAAACAAGTTCCAGATTTTCACCCCACGCTGCCCGGGGGAGGTAGCCCGGGCCTGGGGGAGGTCACCCCCGGGTCCGGGGGACTGCGCCCCGTGCTGGACACCCGGAGAAATGCATCCAAAAGGAGAAAAAAACACTGAAAACAGTTTGAAATGGTTCACCCACTCTTCCCCGGGATTCATGCCCAGGGCTGTGGAAGTGTCCCTGGGCACGTCCGAGCGTCTTCCCCCCGGAAAAAAAAAAGTTCCATATTTCCACCCCACGATGCCCGGGGAAGGTAGCCCGGGCCCGGGGGAGTCCATCCCCGGGTCCGGGGAACTGCGCCCCCCGCTGGTCGCCCGGGGAATTGCGTCCAAAAGGTGCAAAAAATACTTTGAAAATAGTTTGAAATCGTTCGCCCACTCTTCCCCGGGATTCATGCCCGGGTCTGTGAAAGTGTCCCTGGGCACGTCCGAGCGTCTTCCCCCCCTGAAAAAAAAAGTTCCATATTTCCACCCCACGATGCCTGGGGAAGGTAGCCCGGGCCCGCGGGAGGTCACCCACGGGTCCGGGGCAATGCGCCCCCCGCAGGACAACCGGGGAAATGCATGCAAAAGGTGAAAAAAACACTTTGAAAATAGTTTCAATCGTTCTCCCACTCTTCCCCGGGATTCATGCCCGGGGCTGTGGAAGTGTCCCTGGGCACGTCCGAGCGTCTTCCCCCCGGGAAAAAAAACTTCCATATTTCCACCCCACGATGCCCGGGGAAGGTAGCCCAGGCCCGGGGGAGGCCACCCCCGGGTCCGGGGAACTGCGCCCCCCGCTGGTCGCCCGGGGAATTGCGTCCAAAAGGTGAAAAAAATACTTTGAAAATACTTTGAAATTCCTTACCCACTCGAGCCCGGGATTCATGCCCAGGGCTGTGGAAGTGTCCCTGGGCACGTCCGAGCGTCTTCCCCCCCCGGGAAAAACAAGTTCCAGATTTTCACCCCACGCTGCCCGGGGGAGGTAGCCCGGGCCTGGGGGAGGTCACCCCCGGGTCCGGGGGACTGCGCCCCGTGCTGGACACCCGGAGAAATGCATCCAAAAGGAGAAAAAAACACTGAAAACAGTTTGAAATGGTTCACCCACTCTTCCCCGGGATTCATGCCCAGGGCTGTGGAAGTGTCCCTGGGCACGTCCGAGCGTCTTCCCCCCGGAAAAAAAAAAGTTCCATATTTCCACCCCACGATGCCCGGGGAAGGTAGCCCGGGCCCGGGGGAGTCCATCCCCGGGTCCGGGGAACTGCGCCCCCCGCTGGTCGCCCGGGGAATTGCGTCCAAAAGGTGCAAAAAATACTTTGACAATACTTTGAAATTCCTCACCCACTCGAGCCCGGGATTCATGCCCAGGGCTGTGGAAGTGTCCCTGGGCACGTCCGAGCGTCTTCCCCCCCCGGGAAAAACAAGTTCCAGATTTTCACCCCACGCTGCCCGGGGGAGGTAGCCCGGGCCTGGGGGAGGTCACCCCCGGGTCCGGGGGACTGCGCCCCGTGCTGGACACCCGGAGAAATGCATCCAAAAGGTGAAAAAAACACTGAAAACAGTTTGAAATGGTTCACCCACTCTTCCCCGGGAATCATGCCCAGGGCTGTGGAAGTGTCCCTGGGCACGTCCGAGCGTCTTCCCCCCGGAAAAAAAAAACTTCCATATTTCCACCCCACGATGCCCGGGGAAGGTAGCCCGGGCCCGGGGGAGGCCACTCCCGGGTCCGGGGACATGTGCCCCCCGCTGGCCGACCCGAGAATTGCACAGAAAGGGTGAAAAAAGCACTTAGAAAATATCTTGAAACCGTTCACCCACTCTTCCCCGGGATTCATGCCCAGGGCTGTGGAAGTGTCCCTGGGCAGGCTGAAGCTTCTGCCCCCCGGAAAAAAAAAACTTCCATATTTCCACCCCCCGCTACCCAGGGAAGGTAGCCCAGGCCCGGGGAAGGTCACCCCCGGGTCCGGGGCACTGCGCCCCCCGCAGGACACCCGGAGAATTGCATCCAAAAGGTGAAAAAAGCACTTAGAAAATACTTCAAAATTCCTCACCCACTCAAGCCCGGGATTCATGCCCAGGGCTGTGGAAGTGTCCCCGGGCAAGCCGAAGCTTCTGCCCCCCTGAAAAAAAAAACTTCCATATTTCCACCCCACGCTACCCAGGGAAGGTAGCCCGGGCCTGGGGGAGGTCACCCCTGGGTCCGGGGCACCGCTGGCCACCCGGAGAAATGGAGTCAAGCCGTGAGAAAAAAAGCACTTTGAATTGAGAAATGGAGTCAAGCCGTAAAAATGCACTTTGAAAATACTTTGATTCCTCTCACCCACTCTTCCCCAGGATTCATGCCCAGGGCTGTGGAAGTGTCCCCGGGCATGAAGAAGCGTCTTTTCCCCCTGAAAAAAAAAACTTCCATATTTCCACCCCACGCTACCCAGGGAAGGTAGCCCGGGCCAGGGGGACGTCGTCCCGGGGTCCGGGGACATGTGCCCCCCGCTGGCCGACCCGAGAATTGCACAGAAAGGGTGAAAAAAGCACTTTGAAAATACTTTGATTCCTCACCCACTCTTCCCCGGGATTCATGCCCGGGCCTATGGAAGTGTCCCCGGGCATGAAGAAGCGTCTTTTCCCCCTGAAAAAAAAAACTTCCATATTTCCACCCCACGCTGCCCGGGGGAGGTAGCCCAGGCCCGGGGGAGGTCACCCCCGGGTCCGGGGCACTGCGTCCCCCGCAGGACAACCGGGGAATTGCGTCCAAAAGGTGAAAAAAATACTTTGAAAATAGTTTGAAATCGTTCGCCCACTCTTCCCCGGGATTCATGCCCAGGGCTGTGGAAGTGTCCCTGGGCACGTCCGAGCGTCTTCCCCCCCCGGGAAAAACAAGTTCCAGATTTTCACCCCACGCTGCCCGGGGGAGGTAGCCCGGGCCTGGTTGAGGTCACCCCCGGGTCCGGGGGACTGCGCCCCGTGCTGGACACCCGGAGAAATGCATCCAAAAGGTGAAAAAAAACACTGAAAACAGTTTGAAACTGTTCACCCACTCTTCCCCGGGATTCATGCCCAGGGCTGTGGAAGTGTCCCCGGGCAAGATGAAGCTTATGCCCCCCTGAAAAAAAAAACTTCCATATTTCCACCCCCCGCTACCCAGGGAAGGTAGCCCGGGCCCGGGGGAGGTCACCCCCGGGTCCGGGGCACTGCGCCCCCCGCAGGACACCCGGAGAATTGCATCCAAAAGGTGAAAAAAGCACTTAGAAAATATCTTGAAATCGTTCACCCACTCTTCCCCGGGATTCATGCCCAGGGCTGTGGAAGTGTCCCTGGGCAGGCTGAAGCTTCTGCCCCCCCGGGAAAAAAAAACTTCCATATTTCCACCCCACGCTACCCAGGGAAGGTAGCCCAGGCCCGGGGGAGGTCACCCCCGGGTCCGGGGCACTGCGCCACCCGCAGGACACCCGGGGAATTGCATCCAAAAGGTGAAAAAAGCACTTAGAAAATATCTTGAAATCGTTCACCCACTCTTCCCCGGGATTCATGCCCAGGGCTGTGGAAGTGTCCCTGGGCACGTTCGAGCGTCCTCCCCCCTGAAAAAAAAACTTCCATATTTCCACCCCCCGCTACCCAGGGAAGGTAGCCCAGGCCCGGGGGAGGTCACCCCCGGGTCCGGGGCACTGCGCCACCCGCAGGACACCCGGGGAATTGCATCCAAAAGGTGAAAAAAGCACTTAGAAAATATCTTGAAATCGTTCACCCACTCTTCCCCGGGATTCATGCCCAGGGCTGTGGAAGTGTCCCTGGGCACGTTCGAGCGTCCTCCCCCCTGAAAAAAAAACTTCCATATTTCCACCCCCCGCTACCCAGGGAAGGTAGCCCAGGCCCGGGGGAGGTCATCCCCGGGTCTGGGGACCGGCGTCCCCCGCAGGACAACCGGGGAATTGCGTCCAAAAGGTGAAAAAAATACTTTGAAAATACTTTGAAATTCCTCACCCACTCGATCCCGGGATTCATGCCCTGGCCTATGGAAGTGTCCCCGGGCATGACAAAGCGTCTTCCCCCCCTGAAATAAAAACTTCCACAAAACCACCCCGCGCTGGCCAGGGAAGGTAGCCCGGGCCAGGGGGACGTCGTCCAGGGGTCCGGGGACATGTGCCCCCCGCTGGCCGACCTGAGAATTGCACAGAAAGGGTGAAAAAAGCACTTTGAATATACTTTGATTCCTCACCCACTCTTCCCCGGGATTCATGCCCGGGCCTATGGAAGTGTCCCCGGGCATGAAGAAGCGTCTTCCCCCCTGAAAAAAAAAGTTCCATATTTCCACCCCACGCTACCCAGGGAAGGTAGCCCGGGCCCGGGGGAGGTCACCCCCGGGTCCGGGGAACTGCGCCACCCGCAGGACACCCGGGGAAATGCGTCCAAAAGGTGATAAAAATACTTTGAAAATAGTTTGAAATCGTTCACCCACTCTTCCCCGGGATTCATGCCCAGGGCTGTGGAAGTGTCCCCGGGCAAGCTGAAGCTTCTTCCCCCCTGAAAAAAAAAAGTTCCATATTTCCTCCCCACGATGCCCGGGGAAGGTAGCCCAGGCCCGGGGGAGGTCACCCCCGGGTCCGGGGCACTGCGCCCCCCGCTGGTCGCCCGGGGAAATGCATCCAAACTGTGAAAAAATACTTTGAAAATAGTTTGAAACAGCTCGCCCACTCTTCCCCGGGATTCATGCCCAGGGCTGTGGAAGTGTCCCTGGGCACGTCCGAGCGTCTTCCCCCCGGGAAAAACAAGTTCCAGATTTTCACCCCCACGCTGCCCGGGGGAGGTAGCCCGGGCCTGGGTGAGGTCACCCCCGGGTCCGGGGGACTGCGCCCCGTGCTGGACACCCGGAGAAATGCATCTAATCGGTGAAAAAAACACTGAAAACAGTTTGAAATTGTTCACCCACTCTTCCCCGGGATTCATGCCCAGGGCTGTGGAAGTGTCCCCGGGCAAGCTGAAGCGTCTTCCCCCCTGAAAAATAAACTTCCACAAAACCACCCCGCGCTGCCCGGGGAAGGTAGCCCGGGCCAGGGGGAC
>NW_028142133.1:170000-174906 GCF_055691185.1 Crinia signifera
GTGGAAGTGTCCCTGGGTAAGTTCGAGCGTCTTCCCCCCGGGAAAAAAAAACTTCCATATTTCCACCCCACGATGCCCGGGGAAGGTAGCCCGGGGGAGTCCATCCCCGGGTCCGGGGAACTGCGCCTCCCACTGGTCGCCCGGGGAATTGCGTCCAAAAGGTGAAAAAAATACTTTGAAAATACTTTGAAATTGTTCGCCCACTCTTCCCCGGGATTCATGCCCAGGGCTGTGGAAGTGTCCCTGGGCACGTCCGAGCGTCTTCCCCCCCGGGAAAAACAAGTTCCAGATTTTCACCCCACGCTGCCCGGGGGAGGTAGCCCGGGCCTGGGGGAGGTCACCCCCGGGTCCGGGGGACTGCGCCTCGTGCTGGACACCCGGAGAAATGCATCCAAAAGGTGAAAAAAACACTGAAAACAGTTTGAAATGGTTCACCCACTCTTCCCCGGGATTCATGCCCGGGGCTGTGGAAGTGTCCCTGGGCACGTCCGAGCGTCTTCCCCCCGGGAAAAAAAAAACTTCCATATTTCCACCCCACGCTACCCAGGGAAGGTAGCCCGGGCTCGGGGGAGGTCACCCCCGGGTCCGGGGGACTGCGCCCCGTGCTGGACACCCGGAGAAATGCATCCAAAAGGAGAAAAGAACACTGAAAACAGTTTGAAATGGTTCACCCACTCTTCCCCGGGATTCATGCCCAGGGCTGTGGAAGTGTCCCTGGGCACGTCCGAGCGTCTTCCCCCCGGAAAAAAAAAAGTTCCATATTTCCACCCCACGATGCCCGGGGAAGGTAGCCCGGGCCCGGGGGAGTCCATCCCCGGGTCCGGGGAACTGCGCCCCCCGCTGGTCGCCCGGGGAATTGCGTCCAAAAGGTGCAAAAAATACTTTGAAAATAGTTTGAAATCGTTCGCCCACTCTTCCCCGGGATTCATGCCCGGGTCTGTGGAAGTGTCCCTGGGCACGTCCGAGCGTCTTCCCCCCCTGAAAAAAAAAGTTCCATATTTCCACCCCACGATGCCTGGGGAAGGTAGCCCGGGCCCGCGGGAGGTCACCCACGGGTCCGGGGCAATGCGCCCCCCGCAGGACAACCGGGGAAATGCATGCAAAAGGTGAAAAAAACACTTTGAAAATAGTTTCAATCGTTCTCCCACTCTTCCCCGGGATTCATGCCCGGGGCTGTGGAAGTGTCCCTGGGCACGTCCGAGCGTCTTCCCCCCGGGAAAAAAAACTTCCATATTTCCACCCCACGATGCCCGGGGAAGGTAGCCCAGGCCCGGGGGAGGCCACCCCCGGGTCCGGGGAACTGCGCCCCCCGCTGGTCGCCCGGGGAATTGCGTCCAAAAGGTGAAAAAAATACTTTGAAAATACTTTGAAATTCCTTACCCACTCGAGCCCGGGATTCATGCCCAGGGCTGTGGAAGTGTCCCTGGGCACGTCCGAGCGTCTTCCCCCCCCGGGAAAAACAAGTTCCAGATTTTCACCCCACGCTGCCCGGGGGAGGTAGCCCGGGCCTGGGGGAGGTCACCCCCGGGTCCGGGGGACTGCGCCCCGTGCTGGACACCCGGAGAAATGCATCCAAAAGGAGAAAAAAACACTGAAAACAGTTTGAAATGGTTCACCCACTCTTCCCCGGGATTCATGCCCAGGGCTGTGGAAGTGTCCCTGGGCACGTCCGAGCGTCTTCCCCCCGGAAAAAAAAAAGTTCCATATTTCCACCCCACGATGCCCGGGGAAGGTAGCCCGGGCCCGGGGGAGTCCATCCCCGGGTCCGGGGAACTGCGCCCCCCGCTGGTCGCCCGGGGAATTGCGTCCAAAAGGTGCAAAAAATACTTTGAAAATAGTTTGAAATCGTTCGCCCACTCTTCCCCGGGATTCATGCCCGGGTCTGTGGAAGTGTCCCTGGGCACGTCCGAGCGTCTTCCCCCCGGGAAAAAAAACTTCCATATTTCCACCCCACGATGCCCGGGGAAGGTAGCCCAGGCCCGGGGGAGGCCACCCCCGGGTCCGGGGAACTGCGCCCCCCGCTGGTCGCCCGGGGAATTGCGTCCAAAAGGTGAAAAAAATACTTTGAAAATACTTTGAAATTCCTTACCCACTCGAGCCCGGGATTCATGCCCAGGGCTGTGGAAGTGTCCCTGGGCACGTCCGAGCGTCTTCCCCCCCCGGGAAAAACAAGTTCCAGATTTTCACCCCACGCTGCCCGGGGGAGGTAGCCCGGGCCTGGGGGAGGTCACCCCCGGGTCCGGGGGACTGCGCCCCGTGCTGGACACCCGGAGAAATGCATCCAAAAGGAGAAAAAAACACTGAAAACAGTTTGAAATGGTTCACCCACTCTTCCCCGGGATTCATGCCCAGGGCTGTGGAAGTGTCCCTGGGCACGTCCGAGCGTCTTCCCCCCGGAAAAAAAAAAGTTCCATATTTCCACCCCACGATGCCCGGGGAAGGTAGCCCGGGCCCGGGGGAGTCCATCCCCGGGTCCGGGGAACTGCGCCCCCCGCTGGTCGCCCGGGGAATTGCGTCCAAAAGGTGCAAAAAATACTTTGAAAATAGTTTGAAATCGTTCGCCCACTCTTCCCCGGGATTCATGCCCGGGTCTGTGGAAGTGTCCCTGGGCACGTCCGAGCGTCTTCCCCCCCTGAAAAAAAAAGTTCCATATTTCCACCCCACGATGCCTGGGGAAGGTAGCCCGGGCCCGCGGGAGGTCACCCACGGGTCCGGGGCAATGCGCCCCCCGCAGGACAACCGGGGAAATGCATGCAAAAGGTGAAAAAAACACTTTGAAAATAGTTTCAATCGTTCTCCCACTCTTCCCCGGGATTCATGCCCGGGGCTGTGGAAGTGTCCCTGGGCACGTCCGAGCGTCTTCCCCCCGGGAAAAAAAACTTCCATATTTCCACCCCACGATGCCCGGGGAAGGTAGCCCAGGCCCGGGGGAGGCCACCCCCGGGTCCGGGGAACTGCGCCCCCCGCTGGTCGCCCGGGGAATTGCGTCCAAAAGGTGAAAAAAATACTTTGAAAATACTTTGAAATTCCTTACCCACTCGAGCCCGGGATTCATGCCCAGGGCTGTGGAAGTGTCCCTGGGCACGTCCGAGCGTCTTCCCCCCCCGGGAAAAACAAGTTCCAGATTTTCACCCCACGCTGCCCGGGGGAGGTAGCCCGGGCCTGGGGGAGGTCACCCCCGGGTCCGGGGGACTGCGCCCCGTGCTGGACACCCGGAGAAATGCATCCAAAAGGAGAAAAAAACACTGAAAACAGTTTGAAATGGTTCACCCACTCTTCCCCGGGATTCATGCCCAGGGCTGTGGAAGTGTCCCTGGGCACGTCCGAGCGTCTTCCCCCCGGAAAAAAAAAAGTTCCATATTTCCACCCCACGATGCCCGGGGAAGGTAGCCCGGGCCCGGGGGAGTCCATCCCCGGGTCCGGGGAACTGCGCCCCCCGCTGGTCGCCCGGGGAATTGCGTCCAAAAGGTGCAAAAAATACTTTGAAAATAGTTTGAAATCGTTCGCCCACTCTTCCCCGGGATTCATGCCCGGGTCTGTGGAAGTGTCCCTGGGCACGTCCGAGCGTCTTCCCCCCCTGAAAAAAAAAGTTCCATATTTCCACCCCACGATGCCTGGGGAAGGTAGCCCGGGCCCGCGGGAGGTCACCCACGGGTCCGGGGCAATGCGCCCCCCGCAGGACAACCGGGGAAATGCATGCAAAAGGTGAAAAAAACACTTTGAAAATAGTTTCAATCGTTCTCCCACTCTTCCCCGGGATTCATGCCCGGGGCTGTGGAAGTGTCCCTGGGCACGTCCGAGCGTCTTCCCCCCGGGAAAAAAAACTTCCATATTTCCACCCCACGATGCCCGGGGAAGGTAGCCCAGGCCCGGGGGAGGCCACCCCCGGGTCCGGGGAACTGCGCCCCCCGCTGGTCGCCCGGGGAATTGCGTCCAAAAGGTGAAAAAAATACTTTGAAAATACTTTGAAATTCCTTACCCACTCGAGCCCGGGATTCATGCCCAGGGCTGTGGAAGTGTCCCTGGGCACGTCCGAGCGTCTTCCCCCCCCGGGAAAAACAAGTTCCAGATTTTCACCCCACGCTGCCCGGGGGAGGTAGCCCGGGCCTGGGGGAGGTCACCCCCGGGTCCGGGGGACTGCGCCCCGTGCTGGACACCCGGAGAAATGCATCCAAAAGGAGAAAAAAACACTGAAAACAGTTTGAAATGGTTCACCCACTCTTCCCCGGGATTCATGCCCAGGGCTGTGGAAGTGTCCCTGGGCACGTCCGAGCGTCTTCCCCCCGGGAAAAAAAACTTCCATATTTCCACCCCACGATGCCCGGGGAAGGTAGCCCAGGCCCGGGGGAGGCCACCCCCGGGTCCGGGGAACTGCGCCCCCCGCTGGTCGCCCGGGGAATTGCGTCCAAAAGGTGAAAAAAATACTTTGAAAATACTTTGAAATTCCTTACCCACTCGAGCCCGGGATTCATGCCCAGGGCTGTGGAAGTGTCCCTGGGCACGTCCGAGCGTCTTCCCCCCCCGGGAAAAACAAGTTCCAGATTTTCACCCCACGCTGCCCGGGGGAGGTAGCCCGGGCCTGGGGGAGGTCACCCCCGGGTCCGGGGGACTGCGCCCCGTGCTGGACACCCGGAGAAATGCATCCAAAAGGAGAAAAAAACACTGAAAACAGTTTGAAATGGTTCACCCACTCTTCCCCGGGATTCATGCCCAGGGCTGTGGAAGTGTCCCTGGGCACGTCCGAGCGTCTTCCCCCCGGAAAAAAAAAAGTTCCATATTTCCACCCCACGATGCCCGGGGAAGGTAGCCCGGGCCCGGGGGAGTCCATCCCCGGGTCCGGGGAACTGCGCCCCCCGCTGGTCGCCCGGGGAATTGCGTCCAAAAGGTGCAAAAAATACTTTGAAAA